>NC_041216.1:10629423-10650306 GCF_002837175.3 Physeter macrocephalus | reverse complement strand
CACCTAGAGGGGTGGGATAGAGAGGGTGGGAGGGAGACGCAAGAGGGAGGGGATATGGGGATGTATGTGTATGTATAGCTGATTCACTTTGTTATAAAGCAGAAACTAACACACCACTGTAAAGCAATTATATTCCAATAAAGATGTTAAAAAAAAGAATATTAACTGTATCTTATAAGTTAACATACTAGGTTCTAATAGAATTTTGACATTATTAATAAAACTTGTTGCAATTACAAAAAAAATGTCAACAGGAGATAGCTGTGAATGTTGGCATTATGGGAATTTTTATTTCTTCCTTATTTTCTATGATAAACACATACTAGTTTTTTTATTAAAAATTAATGTTTTGAGTGGTGTTTGCAAAGACAATGTAATAGCACTTCTAATGTAATTATAGTACCAAATAGTGGTCAATCACACAGGCAGCTCATTGGTTCCTATCCCAGTTCTACTAATCTGCTGTTTGGTCTTGACATAGTCACTTTACCTGTCTGAGCCTCAGTGCCCACAACATTAAAATGGGTATACATCATTAGCATCTACCTTGTATGGTGGTTAGGAAGATGGAAGATAAAGAGCTCGGGAATATACCCAGCTCATGGTAGGCAGGCCAGCTGCTATTACTGCTGTGATGCTAGCGGGGAATGTGCACAAGCAAGCAGTCCAGCAAGCTCTCCAGACAGACTGTCTGGGTCTGCATCCTGGCTTTGTCATTTACCAGCTGTGGGACCTTGGGCCTGTAACCTTACCTCTCTGGGCTTCCGGTGAAGACTAAACCAAAAGCACTTAGCACATAATACATATTCAATCAATGTGATAAAAATTTAACTATGTGACTACTATATATAAAATAGATAACCAACAAGGACCTACTGTATAGCACAGGGAACTAACTATACTCAATATTTTGTAATAATCTATAAGGGGAAAGAATCTGAAGAACAATATATATACATATATATGTATATATATATGTGTATATATATATCACTGAATTGCTATGCTGTACACTTGAAACTAACATGATATTGTAAATCAAATACTTAAATAAAAAAAATTCAACTATGTGAGAAATATACATCAAACACAGGTAATGCCATCTTCTGCCTTTGGTGTACAAACATGTTAGCTATGATTATTTATAAAATGACAAATATTACTATCAGTAAAAGAACAATGGAAAGGGAAGCAGTGAATACAGGGAACACAGCCAGGCACTGCCTCCCTTGCTGTGTGAGCTTAGAGACGTTTAATAACTTCTCTGAGCCTCAGTTTCCCCAACTGGAAATACAGGGCTAATGCCTGTCTCATAAGGCTATTATAACACTCAAGAAAAAGCAAATTTAACATAAATGGATTTACCTTGTGCCTTATGCTAGGCACGTTAGTTTACACCATCATCTCATTTAACCCTCAAAACCAGGGGTCCTCATCCCCCGGCCACAGAAAGGTACTGGTCTGTGGCCTGTCAGGAACCAGGCTGAACAGCAGAAGGTGAACGGCGGCTGAGCGAGCGAAGCTTCATCTGTATTTACAGCCGCTCCCCATTGCTCGCATTACTGCCTGAGCTCCGCCTCCTGTCAGATCAGCGGTGGCATTAGATTCTCATAGGAGCGTGAGCCCTACTGTGAACTGCGCAGGCGTGGGATCTAGGTTGCGCGCTCCTTATGAGAATCTAATGCCTGATGATCTGAGGTGGAGCTGAGGCGGTGATGCTAGCACTGGGGAGCGGCTACAAACACAGATTATCATTAGCAGAGAGGTTTGACTGCACAGAGGCCATAATAAATCAATTTCTTGCAGACTCATATCAAAACTCTATCAGTGAGTGGCAAGTGAAAACAACCTAAGGGCTCCCACTGATTCTGCACTATGGTGAGTTGTATAATTATTTCATTATATATTACAATGTAATAATAATAGAAATGAAGGGCACAATAAATATAATGCACTTGAATTATCCCGAAACCATCCCCTGACCCCGGTCCGTGGAAAAATTGTCTTCCACGTAACTGGTCCTTGGTGCCAGAAAGGTTAGGGACTGCTGCTCAAAACAACCCTATCGGGGCTTCCCTGGTGGCGCAGCGGTTGAGAGTCCACCTGCCGATGCAGGGGACACGGGTTCGTGCCCCAGTCCGGGAAGATCCCACATGCCGCGGAACGGCTGGGCCCGTGAGCCATGGCCGCTGAGCCTGCGCGTCCGGAGCCTGTGCTCCACAATGGGAGAGGCCACAACAGTGAGAGGCCTGTGTACCACAAGAAAAAAAACCAAAAACCAAAAAAAACCCATTGGGGCTTCCCTGGTGGTGCAGTGGTTAAGAATCCGCCTGCCAATGCAGGGGACACGGGTTCGAGCCCTGGTCTGGGAAGATCCCACATGCCACGGAGCAACTAAGCCCGTGCACCACAACTGCTGAGCCTGCGCTCTAGAGCCCGTGAGCCACAACTACTGAGCCCCCGTGCTGCAACTAATGAAGCCCATGCGTCTAGAGCCCGTGCTCCTCAACAAGAGAAGCCACTGCAATGAGAAGCCCGCTCACCTCAACGAAGAGGTGCCCCCGCACCGCAGGGGGGCACCTTTCTCTAAAGGCCACGAGGGCCCCCGTGCTGCAACTAATGAAGCCCATGCGTCTAGAGCCCGTGCTCCTCAACAAGAGAAGCCACTGCAATGAGAAGCCCGCTCACCTCAACGAAGAGGTGCCCCCGCACCGCAGGTAGAGAAAGGCCACGAGGAGCAACAAAGACCCAACACAGCCAAAGAATAATAATAATAATAAAATAAAATAAATTTTAAAAAATAAAATATAGGATGTGGATGTGTGTAGGTTATATGCAAATATTATGAAAAAAAAAACCAACCCCATTAAATTGGAATTAGTATTCCCTTTTTACAGATGAAGCAGGTTAAAAAATATTCCAGGGTCACTCAACAAGGAAGTGGGCAGAGATAAGATTTCAATTCAGGACACACTGACTCCAAAAGATGATGATGCCCTTCCTATCTCAACCTCTCAGACTCAACCTACCAGTTTGGGGCAGTCTCCTGGGCTGGATTCCTCTGCCTGGTCCTGGTTGGAGTCGTCTGGGCATCTGTCAGTGCCCTGGTCCTGGGCATAGGGCACCGGGCCCCTTCTCAACTGTTTAGCACACTTGGATCTTCTCTGCCCCTTGGATGGTCCTGAGCTAGCCTTGCTGGCTACAGGCTGCAGGGCAGCAGCGAGTCCCTGTCCTGGCATCCCCCCAGACACTGGCTGAGCCTTGACCTCCAGCTCCTCCTGGTTGTGTGAGGTGGCAGGGCCATCACCACCGCCAGGCCCCACGATGTGTCTGGCTTCTTGCTGCTCTGTGGAAGACTTTCCGGACACTCCCAGGCACAGTACAGGGTTCTGTGGAGGATCCCGGGCAGCTGGCTGAAGGGACTCGCCTCCACTGGGCAGTGGGGACCTGACAGGGTCACAGGGGCTACCTGGCTGGGTCCCGCCCTCTGCAGTGGGCAAATATTCAAACTTCTCAATCCCTGGGGCACAGCTCATCCAACTTCCACCTGGATCTCCAGGCCCACACCCAGTGTCCTTGCAAGAGAGAGGACTGCAAGGGCCTCCCAAGGACTCCACGTCAGCACCTTGTGGGGAGTCTCCCACAGACTGGGGCTTGTCCCCACCAGGGCTCTGACCAAGCCACAAGATGTCATCAGCCCCCTCCTCATCCTCTGAGGGGGCCTCAGACCTCCTGCTTTTCTGTCTTGTTCCCACGGACACACTACAAAGATTCCTGGGCCAGCTTCCAGCTAAGATGTCGTGCATTGTAACCTGGAGCCTCTTGGAGGCCTGAGCCCTCCCGTGGGCAGGCACTGTGGGCGGCTGGATGTGGAGCCTGGGGCCGGGCACCGAATCCTGGCTCTCTCCCATAGCTTGCAGCCCCAGGACCACCAGGTAGGCCTTGGCCTCCAGGCTAGTCCCAGGAGCACCCACTACCTGGGAGCTGGCATCTTGATGAGCCTCTTCTCTGAGGACCCTCTTCCTGCTGCCCGCCCAAACTGGGGTCCCAGAGCTCTCTCCTGGCAGGTCTGGTGCCAGGCCTACCATGGAGCTGGTTTCTTCCATATCCTCCTGGAAAAGCCCACAGCTGTTGTGCAGACTGAGAACGGGGTCCTCTGTGCTGGAGCCTTCTGCAGCTGCCTCCTGAGACATGTCTGCCCACCGACAGGGGCCCAAAGCAGAAGGCAGGCCCTGTGAGGAGACAGAAAGGGACTTCATCACGAAGGGTCTGACCCGCCAGCCCACTCAGGACACCAGGCCAGTGGGAACCTGGGAGGCAGCCTCCCTTACAGGTGGCACCACCAGGTACTGATGTAAGCACCCCAGGTGAGGGAGGGGAGGCCTGTCTCCAAGCAGGGTTGAGCTACGTCCACCTTTAAGGTCTTTCCCTCTCTGAGAGTTCACACTTTTGCTTAAATGGGCCATAATAACGCAGCTATCATTTATTAATTAGTTACTTCTGTGCATTATTTCATTTCATGCTGGCAGCCACAGGTGAGGAAACTGAAATTCAGTGACTCGCCCAAGGATATGCGCAGATAAGAAGTGGAAGAGCCGGGATTCTCTCCCCAACAGAAAGCCCAGACCTAAACCACTCTGAACCAAGCAGACACGTAATGAGGTTAATTCCCATCACCCTGACCGCCCCCGCCTCACATCGGGCCGGGTCTGATAGACACTCCAGTCAGGGTCCCAGGCCTGACCCGGTAGTCCCCCACCGGCCCACACGCTCTCACCAGGGGTCTCGGCTCCACCTCTCGGGGTTCCACCCCCAACTGTAAAGGGCCTGAGAGCACGTGAGGCGGGAAGCCCTGAGGGAGGGATGGGGGCGGAGTCTGTTGATACGTAAAGGGCGGTACCCCAAGCGTGCTGGCGTCCCTTTTCCGGCAGAGGGCGCTCTCCCCCACCGAGGGCTTCCCGGAGGAGGTGCCTGGTGACGAAGGACCTTGAATGCCTGCCTGCCTGCCTGCTTGCCTGCCTGCCTGAGAGTTTAAACTTGATCATAAGGCGATGGGGAGTTACTGAAAGTGCCTGAACCTCTAGAGGAATGTCAGAATCAGATCTAAATTTTTGCTCAATTATTTATTTTAATTATTGTTATCTCAAATATAATTCATATAGATGAAAATGCACATCCGATGCAATGCCCAACAGAGAGATTAGAAATAAAAAGCTAAAACTGTCGTCTCACTCCCCAACTCTTGGGACCAACCTTCCTTCCTTCCTTTCTTTCTTTCTTTCTTCCTTCCTTCCTTCCTTTCTTTCTTTCTTTCTTTTTCTTTCTTTCTTTTCTTTCTTTCTTCTCTCTCTTTTTTAAAAATTCATATAACTATGAATAATATACTCCTGCCTCTATTACTTGGTTTATTAATGTTAACAGTATCTATTGACTACCTGCTGTGAGATTTCATTAATCAACCTTTCCCCCTTTCTCCTCCAAGTTTTTGTTTTTATATTTATCTTTTTTTTTTTTTCCATTGGTTGCTGTTACAGTCTTCCCTCTGTATGGGGGATTCGGTTACCCAACCCCCAGGCATACCAAAATTCCCGAATGCTCAAGTCCCTTATATCAAATGGCACAGCATTTGTATGTAACCTATGTACCTCTTCCCGAATACTTTGTCATCTCTAGATTATTTATAATACCTTGTAGAATGTAAATGCTGTGTAAATATTTTGCATGTGCCCAGCAAATTCAAGTTTTGCTTTTGGGAACTTTCTTGAAATTTTTTAAAAAATATTTTCCATCTGAGGTTGGTTGAATCCAGATCTGGAACCAGAACATATGGAGGGTCAACTGTATCAGTTTAAATAATAGTCTTAAATGTCTGTTTCTTCTTTAGATTGTATCTCTTGACTCTCCTGTGTGAAATGAATAAGTTCCCTTGATTTCCCCTCCCCGATTCTGCCTTCCTCCATCAACTCAGCCTTAACTTTTGCTTTAAGGTTGTTAGCATGTACATTCTCTCTTGTAAACATAATTCAGTCTGCCATACTTTGCCTGTATGTATTCCTTAACATTGAAAACCAAATGACATTTATAACATTATGACTATGTAAATACTTTCATTTCAGAACCAGGGATTTGATAGACCTCACTGAGAGGGAGATGGAATTCCCCAGCACTAAAGCTGTGACATGTGAGGCTGAGAAGCTTCCAGGTCAATGAATTACTACACCCAGTTAGAGTGAATACATTTAGATATATGTAGATTAACATGGATGTATCTCAAAGACATAATGTTGAATTAAAAAAGCAAATGTTGGGCTTCCCTGGTGGCGCAGTGGTTGAGAGTCCACCTGCCGATGCAGGGGACCTGGGTTCGTGCCCCGGTCCGGGAGGGTCCCACATGCCGCGGAGCAGCTAGGCCCGTGAGCCATGGCCACTGAGCCTGCATGTCCGGAGCCTGTGCTCCGCAACGGGAGAGGCCACAATAGTGAGAGGCCCGCGTACCGCAAAAAAATAATAATAAATAAATAAATAAATAAATAAGAAAATGTTAGTGAGGGAAACTGAGTGCTGGGTATATGGAAACTCTCTATACTAATCTTCAATATTTTTCTTTAAATCTAAAACTCTTCTAGAAAATAAATTTTAATTTAAAAAAAAAGGAAGTTGTAGTGTGATCCATATTGAAAACTCTCATGATATGGCTGCCAGGGTCACAAATGAGGTAAGAGTTGAGATTGGATGTCACCAATGACCACAATTACTGCTCTAAAGAAAAAAATTTGGGGAGTGAGATGACCTCCCACTATGGAATGTCCTGGCCATGATGGCAGAGACATGGACCAGGGCCCCTAAGACCAAGTGGACTGTTATTCTGGTCCATTCAGATAATGGATGTCTCCCACCACTGGGCAAAGAAAGGGGGAATGAAGGTACCACATGGTACAGAGGATAAAAGGACAATGGTGGCTAATACAAATAGTGCTACTTCAAGCCAGGGACTGGTCTAAATCCTTAACCTATATTAATCCTATGTTTACCTCTTTTAATTTACCTATATTAATTCTTACACCAAGTCTAAGAGGTAAATACTGTTATTATCCCTATTTCATTTTTTAAAATGTATTTATTTTTATTATTTATTTTATTTTTGGCTGCGTTGGGTCTTCGTTGCTGTGCGCGGGCTTTCTCTAGTTGCAGCGAGCGGGGGCTACTCTTCCTTGCGGTGCGCGGGCTTCTCATTGCGGTGGCTTCTCTTGTTGGAGAGCACGGGCTCTAGGCACGCGGGCTTCAGTAGTTGTGGCTCGCGGGTTCTAGAGCGCAGGCTCAGTAGTGGCGCATGGGCTTAGTTGCTCCAAGGCATGTGGGATCTTCCCGGACCAGGGCTCGAACCCGTGTCCCCTGCATTGGCAGGAGGATTCGTAACCACTGCGCCACCAGGGAAGTCCCTAGATTTTCTACTCCTTATAACATTTGGTGAAATTCATTGGAAAATTATATGGTGCCATTTGGTGAATGAGACATTTTACTACTACCTTCATTTATTAAATGACTATTGGTTTGTTCAGTTCTATTTGTTTTTGAAATAATTTTAGCAATTTATATTTTCCTAAAATTTGTCCATTTTATCAAGGTTTTCAAATTTAATGGCACAAAGTTGTCCATAGTATTCCATGATTCAAAAGATCTCTGTTGTATCAGAGTTATATTCCCCTTTTCATTCCTAATAATGTTTATTTGGGCTTGTTCTCTTTCTCTCCTGATCAGTCTTTCTAGGGTGTTTTTCAAAGAATTAGACTTTTGTTTGTTATCTCTGTTTTTCTGTTGTTGTTGTCATTATATATATACATATATATATATTTTTTGGCCGCACCACACAGATTGTGGGATCTTAGTTCCCCAACCAGGGATTGAACGTGGGCCCCAGCAGTGAAAGTGCCGAGTCCTAACCACAGGACCGCCAGGGAATTTCCATTGTCATTATATTTTCTACTTCCTTATCTTCTGCTCTTTCTTTCATTACTTGATTTCTTCAACTTCCTTTGGTTTACTATTGTTCTTTTAATTCCTTCTTAACCTGAACCTTCAGCTCATTTTAAAAACTATTTTTATTCATAATTAATTCATTTAATGCTATACATTCTTCTCTAAGTACTTCTTTAGCTGCGTCCTACAAGCCCTCATAGGTAATGGTGATGCTTTTATCGTCATTCAGCTATAAGTATTTTATAATTTGTTATAATTTACTCTCTTATTCATGGATAATTTAGAAGTTTATGTGTGCATTTAGGGTTCAAATAAATGAAAAAATTAAAGCTACCTGTTATTATTGAAAATAAATGTAATTTTACTGCATTGTGATGAGATAAAACGGTATATAATGTTGACTTTGAGAAATGTTTAAGATTTCCTTTGTGAGCCGTTAATATTTGTTGTGTGCTTCAACTACTGAGCCCGAGTGCCACAACTACTGAAGTCCACACGCCTAGAGCCCGTGCTCCGAAGCAAGAGAAGCCACCGCCATGAGAAGCCCGCACACCTAAACGAAGACCCAACACAACCAAAAATAAACAAATAAAAAAAAATAAAATGAAATAAAATTTAAAAATATTTGTGTGCTTGAAATAATGTAAATTCTCAGTTTAATAGTGTAAGCTTTTCTTACCTCTTTATATATTAAAGGTTTATAACCACATTTTCAAATCCATAGTAATCTATAGTAATCTGAATCTGTAGAAATCAGCATTCAGTGCACAAGACAGAAACCACTCCAGGTATTTTAAGCAAAATGAGCATTAAATTTTTAGAGTCATTGGAAGGGCTGTAGGAGTGCACTTGAGGTTGGGTCTCTGGGATGCTATCTATCCCTAGAACCACGTTTATGATACACTGTTGTAACAAGCCAAAGAGTGGGACACAAGCACTGCCAACACTGACACTGCTTCCTAACATTCACAAAACCAGAGGCCAGTCATTGGCACAGAAAAACTCGATGGCTCTAGGATTGTGCTTGTAAGCAATAACAGCCCAAGGAAAAGGATAATGATCTCTGCCTCTCATCCACCTTCTAGATCTTGCACTGTGGCACCAAGTGGTGGAAACTAATCCACATCTGGAACATTAGCTGTAAGAGACTCTGGGAAACAGTTTTCAGCTTTCTGCACACTAGGGTGTGGGAATAGATGCCGAGTGAGTGCTTCCACATTTTCCTCTATAATATATTAATTTTTCATCTACATGATCTATCAATTTCTGAGAGATGTGTTTTTAAATCTCACACCATTATTGTGGACTTGTCAATTTCTCCCTTTACTTCAGTACGTTCCTGTTGTATATACCTCAAAACACTTTTTAAAGTGCATACAAATTCATAAATAATTTTAAATCTTTTTGGTACATTATAACTTTCATCAGTGCCAAATGTTCTTCTTTCTTCCTATTAATGTTATTTTGCTTTAATTCAGTTTTTCTGATATTAATATGAATACATTTCTGCCTTTCAGTCAGTACTTACCTGGTGTAATTTTTCTATTATTTTCAACCTTTATGTGTAGTTTTGCTTTTCACTATTCGTCTTGTAAATGGCATATAGTTAGGCTTTAGAAATCCAATCAGAGCCTCTTTGTCTCCCATTAGTGTGTTTTACCTATTCATATGATTGGGACGACTGATATATTTGGTCTTATTTCTCCCATTGCTCTTTATGCTTTCTTATCGCGAATTCTCTGCTTTATTTTTATTCCTTTTTGCCTTCTTTAGGACTTGTCAAATTATACTTACCCCCTTTATTTTCCTCCACCAGATTTGAAATTATATTTTCCTATTTCTAAACTTTAACAGTTACCCTTAAATTTATAACATATGAACTTTCATTTATATTTATCCAAGAAAGTCTACATTGACATTTTTGTTCTTCTCCCGAGTAAGACAATTTCCTTTAACATGATTTCACCCCTCCTAAAACATCTCCATTTCTTTGCTATTTTAATTTCACCCTTTTTTCCCCTTCTTTTTTTTTTTTTTCCGGTACGCGGTCCTCTCACTGTTGTGGCCTCTCCCGTTGCGGAGCACAGGCTCCGGACGCGCAGGCTCAGCGGCCATGGCTCACGGGCCTAGCCGCTCCGCGGCATGTGGGATCTTCCCGTACCAGGGAACGAACCCGTGTCCCCTGCATCGGCAGGCGGACTCTCAACCACTGTGCCACCAGGGAAGCCCCTGCCAGTGCTTTTGTGCCAACAGGAACATTCTTATATCTCCTGATGTACCTGGTAAGATTATCTGTTGAATATGGAGCTAGGAGTGGAATTGCTGGGTCATAGTTGTCTTAGTTTGGGTCCCCTAAAGCAGAGCCTGAGACAAAAGGGATGCTGATAATTTATTTCAGGAGTCATGCCAGGAAGCAGGAGAGAGTGGGACAGGGAAGGAGGAAAATACAACATAAGGGAGAAATATTGAGGTGACTGCTGGGGGCTGGTTCCCAGAATTGTGGGCCTGAAGGATGGACAGCAGGGGCATTTATCTGCAGGCTCCTGAGCCCCATTGATCAAGGGATGCCTCCGGGATGTTAACTTCCCTACATTTCTAGGCTGTGCTTGTGGATGGGCTGAGTGCTGCCACCCCCAGCCACCCAGTGGAGAAAACCCTGGGCAGAAAACAGAAAAATGTGTACCTTTGCTGTGTGGGGAGCTGTCAGCACACGTGAGTCCTGAGCTGGGCGGACGGGGATTACAGTTGCGGCTTAAAGGTGAACTAAGGGGATGTGACACTGGCATCAGAGGCGACTACTAGATAGGATGGGTGAATGTTGGAGTTTACACACTAATGTCCGACTGTGTTCCTAAGTAGTTGTGCCAACTTACACTCCCACCACCAACGTGGGAGAAACCCAATGATTCTGCATCCTAAAAGTGCCGTTTTCTCGCTTCTTAATGACCACTTTCTTTTTTTAAATTTTATTTTATTTTATTGAAGTATAGTTGATTTACAATGTGTTTATTTCTGCTGTACAGCAAAGTGACCCAGTTATACATATATATACATTCTTTTTCATATTCTTTTCCATTATATTTTATCATGGGATATTGGATATAGTTCCCTGTGCTATACAGTAGGACCTTGTTGTTTATCCATTCTATATATAATAGTTTGCATCTGCTAATCCCAAACTCCCAATCCATCCCTCCCCCAACCCCCTCCCCCTTGGCAACCAAAAGTCTGTTCTCTATGTCTGTGAGTCTGTTTCTGTTTCATAGATAAGTTCACTTGGGTTAATGACCACTTTCTAATTCTTAGTAGCCTGCCTCTCTCTCTCTCTCTCTCTCTCTCTCTTTCTCTCCTTCTTCTTTCTTTCCTGCGATAAATATTTTTTGGGGGGGTCACATATTTCCTTTACATTTAAAAAAAAATTTATTTATTTAATTATTTTTGACTGTGTTGGGTCTTCGTTTCTGTGTGAGGGCTTTCTCTAACTTGTGGCGAGCGGGGGCCACTCTTCATCGTGGTGCGCGGGCCTCTCACTGTCGCGGCCTCTCATTGCGGAGCACAGGCTCCAGACGCGCAGGCTCAGTAGTTGTGCCTCACGGGCCCAGTTGCTCCGTGGCATATGGGATCCTCCCAGACCAGGGCTCGAACCCGTGTCCCCTGCACTGGCAGGCAGATTCTCAACCACTGTGCCACCAGGGAAGCCCACCTTTACATTTTTAAGGAAAAACAAATCTTTTATTTTTTCAAGGAGTAGTTTATCTGTTGAGAGTGTCAATTGCCTGGGACTTCCCTGGTGGTCCAGTGGGTAAGACTCTGCGCTCCCAGTGCAGGGGGCGTGGGTTCGATCCCTGGTTGGGGAACTAGATCCCACATGCATGCTGCAACTAAGAGTCTGCATGCCGCAACTAAGACCCGGCGCAGCCCAAAATAAATAATAATTTTTAAAAAAGAGAGTGTCAATTGCTACAGAAGAACCTGGAAATATAAAGACTAAGCAAAGGCCCAGCGTATCACTTGTATGTGGAATTGAAAGTATGACACAAATGAACTTATTTACGAAACAGAAATAGACTCCCACACACATAGAAAACAAACTTATGGCTACCAAAGGGGAAAGGGGGTGGGGGAGGGATAAATTAGGAGTTTGGGATTAGCAGATATAAACTACTATATATAAAATAAACAAGAGGGCCCTACTGTATAGCACAGGGAACTATATTCAATATCCTATAATAAACCATAATGGGGAAAAGAAAAAAAAGAAAGAAAGGGCCCATCGTGAAGCCCGGGGGGTATTGGTGACTCCAGCAGGAGTGGCTGGGCTGGGTGTGTGGGTAAGGGGTGAGGGCTGAGTTGATCAAAACTCAGAGGGATAAGGGGTGGGGTGACAGAGGAAACCAAGCTGGCAGTTTGATAGCAAAAGGAAGGAGAGAATTGCAAGGTCAAGGGGAGAGGATTTCCAGAAAAGGGAGCATTGAGTTTACGGCCAAGTGAGAAGGAAGCAGGGAAGAGGGGATGATGGAGATGCAGGAGCAAGGGGCTGCCTCAGTGTTTAGAGCACGTGGGCAGTACAGCTCTCTCCTCTTGCGCAAAGAGCAGTGACTTTGGAGCCAGCCAGATGTAGGTTCAAATCCCAGGGCTGCCATTAATGAGAGGGCGGCAATGCACCTGGCAGAGTGACGTGAGGAGCACCTAGACCAGTAGCTACTCAACACTTGGTGGTTCTTTCCCTCCCTTCCCCCTCCCAAAGTATCCAGGCCCAGTCTAGATTGGCAAGCTGGGAGGCGACACTTGGCTGAGTGGGCTGCAGGGCCAGAAATTCCATGCATCGGAGGAAGGGAAGGGGATGGAGAGAGCTGAGGCCTGGAGCCCAGATGGGAAGAAACAGAGGGGCTCCTGAGAATCAGGGAGAGACAGGGTGCTGATGGAGGAGGCCGAGGTGCTGCTCGTATGGCAGAGAAGTTGCCACTGATTGAGGGCTCCGGGGTTGGGCCTTCCTGGCTGGGCACCAGCCGAGTGAGTGGATGTGGAGTCCTGACACAAAGGGCTTTGTCCTCCCAGTCCAAGAGGCGCCATCTCCACTCCCAGCCTCTAGCCAGCCGCTGTGACCCACGCTGGGTTTCTGCCCCACCTGGTCCTCCTCCTACATCCCCCTCCCAGTGTCCTGGGGTCCATCCACTGAGTGCTCCCAGCCAGAAACCTGGAAGTCAGGCTTACCTCCCATCAGCCGTAAGGTCTGTCAGTTCCACCTTTCCCTCTGCTTTTCCCAGCAGTTCCCAGGGTTGGGGGCCTTCCTGGGGCACCAGGCAGCTCTCATCTGGCAGGATTCCCTCCAGTCAATTACTCAACAGGCTGGGCCTTGGCTCTGCTGTTTGCCTCTGGCTACCACACTGGATTCCACTATGGATTCATCTAGGGGGAAGCTCAGTCTTCACTCCCTGAGATGAGCTGATTTTTGTAAATTGGCTTCTCCAGCAGCTGGGGAGGGCCAGAGAGGACAAAGTTCATTTTCCATGGATGCCTTTGTGCACTTTCTTCCACCTGGCTTCACAAGCTGTGGAACCCAGGGAATGAAGGGACTGATCTGGACCACACTGAGCAGCCAGGAGGGGAGCCCCTGGAGGGAGAACAGAAGTCACTGGGAACTAAGCTTCCCCGGAGGCACCCCCTGCACGGCCAGTTCCCGGCCAGCTCCTGCCAGCCAGCAGCAGCACTCCTGCTGTGCACTGCGCGCCCCAGCCCCAGAGATCTTCAGCAGAAGGCAGTGGGGCTGCTCGCTCATAGGTCACCGTGCTGTCCCCTCCACCGAGCCCAGCCTGGACGGGCCTCGGGCTCAACATCGCTCCGCCTCCCAGGTTCCCTGATTTGCTGAAGGACATGTTCCAGGTTGTTGACTCATGAACTGGAAAACCAGAAGCAGACCCTCTGGGCCCCAGGCAAGAGGCTCCAGAACACAAGGATGCAGCCCCTCGTCCTGAGGCTTGGTCTCGTCTGAAGGTGGAGATACACCACTGTATCTCAGGACTCTGCTGAGGCTGCCAGCTGCCTGGACCCCAGCCCCAGGGACCTCCTCTAGGCACTTTTGCTCCTCTGACTCCAGGTCATGCCACTGGACACTGTGAACTCTGTAGCCAGGGATCCCAGTCAAGGTTGCTGGGCACTGCTGGGCCTCTGACAGATCCCTCCCAAGATGCTGCTTGAGCCCGGCTCCCCCTCTAAGACCTGGGCCATGGTTGAAGGGACTGGATTTCCTGTGCCTCTGAGCTCCTAGCAGCTGAGGCGATCAATGGCCAGATGCTCCAGGGTTCCTGGTCCCCATCCCACAGGGTCGTGGACAGACGCAGTCAGCAGTAACCCTGGGCTGTGGCCGCTGCAGGTGGACATGCCTGTGTTTATGTAAAGCTGCTGGCACCCTGCCCAAGACTGCTGATGGACACACGTCGTATCAACATGACTGCTTAGCACTGTCGACCTTGATCACCTGGCTGAGGTTGCGTTTGCCAGGTTTCTCCACTGAAAACGTTACTCTGTGCCCCCCACCCCATGGTACTCAGGAAGGCGGTACTGTGTGTAGCCCAGTAGCCCACACCTAAGCAGTGAGGAGTTATGCTCCACCTCCCTGCGGGCGGAATAGCTACATAAATTATTTGGAATTCCACATGGGACATTTGTCTCTTCTTAATCATTTATTTACATCATTTATTCAATCATTTATTTGTATCCATAAGGACTCATGGATATTTATTGTACACTTTGGGTGGTGGTAATCCAATGCTACTTTATTTCTTTTGTCACTCAAACTGGTCCAGCTTTGGTCACCGGGAGCTCTTTCAATTGGCTCCTATGTCCCTTTGACATGTGACGTACCCCCATTATTGTATGTGTGTCAGAGGACGGGTATATTTCCTATCTCCTTGGAGACTTTTGATGTCAGATATCAGATGCAGCTGAGACTCAGACTGACCCATCCCCCTTCACTCACCCCTGCCCCTTGCTACTGGGCTTCCACAACCCGAGCTCCGGCTGCACCTCTGACCATGAGGGACCTCGAAGCTGCTGGACACACCTGAACTTTGGACCCTGCCCTTTCCTCCCTCCCCAGCCACTGCCCTGCAGAAACAATGCCCTTTCCCCTGGTTGAGTCTGTCTGCCAGTTCCGGCCCCAGAAAACTTTGTAACCATAGTGACGTAACTGCTGTCCTCAGTGTGTGTGAATAAACTTATTTAAAGAACAAAACAAAGTAAAAATTCTGCCTCTCTGTGATCTTTGCAACCTACCTTATCTTCTTCATTCCTGGACTTTAGATAAATGTCCTTTTGCCTAAAACTGTTTTTGTTACTCGCCCTCCCAACTGGTCAGGGTAACATCAAGGTCTCTGCAATCAGCCAGACTCGGATTCCAATCCTAGTGGCCCTGGGCAGTTACTTGACCTCTCAATACCTCAGTTTTCTCATCTGCAAAAGAGAAATAATAATAGCCTCCAAACAGCTACCATTGAATGAGCCCCCCAAAGTATATTAGGTGATAAACTTATGAGATGCACCTAATACTCCTAACACACATAGTAGGTGCTCAATAAACGGAAGCTATTATCTGGGATTCAAGATCTTACTGAAGCTTGCCCTGCTCTAGGCCTTGGCCTCATCTTCCTTCTCAACCCAAATCTCACTAGACTATTCACTGTTCCCCAAAGAGGCCTTGCACTTCACACTTCCCTGCCTTTGCCTGTGCTGTTCCCTCTGCCAGACTTTCTTATCTGGAGACTCCCAGGTTGGAAAGAGCATGGACTTAAGAGTCCCACAAACCTGGGTGTAATCTGCATTTGGACCCTGACCCTGCAGCTTATCAGCCATGTGACCTCAAGCGAATTCTCTAACCTCTTCAAGCCTTATTTTCCTTACTCATAAAATGATGATGATAATAGTAGTCATTTCATAGGAATGTTGTAAAGATTTCAGTAGATAATCCATGTGAAGCATGTCGCGTAATGCCCAGCACACAGAAAATACTTAATAAATGGTCCCTGTCTCTCTTCTTACTAATATCAGGCAGCCAGAAATTGCCTGCTCTGCCAGGCTTTGTTTATTGATGGATTCAAGGCTAAAAATAGAACTGCAGCCTTGGGGAGTAGGTCCTTCTGGAGCTGGGAATTGACGCCCTTGGTACGGTGGATGGGGAAGGAGCCAGCTTCTCCCTCTGGGGGCTGCTCAGAGAAACACAAATCTTAGTGCCTCTGGCCTTTCTCCGTTATTCCCAGGGCAGGCATGTGGAGGCTGGACCAGCCCAGGGTGACGAGCTCTCCTAGCAGAGGGCTCTGCAATTCCACAAGCTGGCTTCTAACGACAGAGCTGACATTCACTGGCTCTGTGACCTTGGGGTGGCAACTTTCCCTCTCTGAGGATCATTACTACTCCTAGCCTGGGAAACTGGCTGAATGGTAATAACAAACAGCTTACATGCACAGGGGCATTGAAGCCAAGGACCAGCTCTAGGACTTTGGGTAATGCCTCCCCTCTCTGAGCCTCGGTTTCCATATCTCTGAAATACTCACCGTAGTTCTGACCCTACAAGGCTGTCATGAGTGTCTAGAGAGTCCATGGCCAGCAGTCGCTGACAGCAGTGGAACCTGATGGGAACCTGAGTTATCTAATGGTGCATCTTCCCACCTGAGGGTGTAAGGAGCTGAGACAGAAATTCATTTGAGCTGTCTGTAGCTATTGATCCACCAGCTTTGGAAAATGCAAAGAAATGCATCCAGCAGAAAAACACCTCATGTCTTTTGCTGCTAACAGGCAGGCCCTGCCAGTTGATAGACCACTTGTGTGCAATCGACTTCCCTTGCTGTCAGTTCAGTGCTCTGGGCGAGTTGTCTTGTCTCCCAGAACAAGATGCTGAGTTAACTAAAGCAGATCCTGAATTGCGGGCAGGAGTCCCCATTTTCCCTTCTGCAGTAGTAGTCTTAACAGTGAGGTCAAGGGCAAACAGCTGGCTTCCAGGGGCATTGAGCCCTCCTTCTCCACAAAGACACAGACGTGGGGGGCTCAGATGGCCCCACAACCTCCAGGCCGCACAACCTGGGTTCTTCCCTTCCTGCAACAGGCCCTGTCAGGAGGTAGCCCTCTCTTATTTCTGACCATGAGATGGATACAGAATTGCGTGACAGTAACATTAACAAAAATACACAATCCCATCACCTTGCAGTCCTCAGGGCAGGAAGATAGTGCAGCAGTTGCTGCAAGAGATCAAGAGCCTGGGCGCCACATGCAAAGGCTTCCTTCCCAGCCACCTGCAAACGGTGTGCCTGACAAGGGGAGAGGAAATGGTGTTCTTCTACGTGAAAGATGGAAGACTGGATGGTCACCTGAGGCCAGCAAGCCCCGTAGGACTGAACCCACTAGGCAGGGGGCGCTGATCCAGTGGCATCTAGGAGGATATGCTGGCTCTGGATTCTCACTCTCCTGGGTTCGGATCTTGGCTCCACCACTGGGGAACCCTGGGCAAACCCCCTGGTTTCCCCGGTGTGCATATTTATTTGTTTGTCGGCATAGTCACAGTATTCTTGCTTGCAGACAGTGGAGTCCACTCTGGCCTATTTAAGTAGAAAGAGAATTTACTTAGGGATGTTAGGCTCATTGGATGATGGAGAACTGAGCTCTAGATGCCGCTCAGGAGCATGTCCAAGAAGCACGTTGCAGAACTTGGACTGATGGGGGAGTTGCTGCTGTCACAGACCCCGGAACCAGTACTGCCTTGGCCACCACCCAGGCCAGCAAAAGTTGTGCCCCACGTGTAGCTGTTCCCACACATAGCCCATCTCTTGGTTGGTTGGTCTCAGGGGGTGAGTGTGATTGGAGGAAAGTAGGTCACACATCTGTATCCTTCAAGGGGGGCTGACTTCTGCTTCCGGAAAGAGAAACTCAAGATATAAGGGCTCATCAACATATAGAAAGGAATTTTTTAAACTGTTAAGCAGTGATGAATGACAAATGTTCAGTACATCTTTCTTGTCTGTTTCCCCCACCTTGAACGAAAGCTCCATGGGGCAGGTATCTTGAAAGTCCCGTTCACCTCTGTATCCCTAGCACCTAACATGGAGCCTGTGATGAATACACAGATAAATAAAATGTGGGTAATGAAAGAACCACCTGTACTCTGAGGCTACTGGCCAAATTACAGTCTCTCAGGGGGGTAACAGCTTCATGCCTTTGGAAAAGCTGCTCCTTCCTTATGGCATGCCCGTTCCTCCACAGCCCCCTGCCTGAGGGTGAAGTTGTCTTCATCTTTCATTTCTCAGTTTCAACACCTCCTCCTGGAGGCCTTCCTTGATGTACAGCTCCATCCCTACCACTGCTGTCCTCACCACCAACCACTCTGGGGATGCCCTGGGGAGCTGGTTTAGTCTGGTGGTTAAGAAGGCAAGCTCTACAGCCCGACTGGCTGATTTCAAATACTGGCTTCAGCTCTTACTAGCTGTTGGAGCTTGGATAAGTCTTGTAATCATTCTGAGGGTCGTTCTCCTCATCTATCAAATGGGGATAATAACTGTATTTAAGTCACAGAGTTGTTGTATGGCTTAAATGAGAGAGTGTATGCAAATTCTTAGAACGGGGCCTGGCACAGAGAGAGAGCTCAGTCTACCGCTGGTGCTGGTGCAACCCTTACTGTTCTGGCACTTACTGGGGCAACATCGTGACTGTGTTCATGTCTGTATCCCCAACTTGAGACCTTCTGGAAATCAGGAGATGGGGTGTCCTTTACTCCCTCCCCCTACCTCTCCATTTGCCTCTCTTACATATGCTGTTTGTTGGTTAAACAATGAACTCAACCAAAGAAATCACAAACACAGAGACTGATAGATGAAACACTTAAAGTTTGCCTATTAGAAAACAACTAAAATTAAACTGTTCCCAGGGAGTGGGGAAAATGGCAAATGGTTAATGTCTATATTATGTAAAGATTTCATACACAGCAATAAAAAATATCTTGAGTTGCTAAGAGATGTCCGGACAAAGGTCATGAGCAGGCAAGTCAGGTGAGGAAATAGAAGGAGTAAGTAAACATGGAAGAATATTCAACCTTCAGTAGGAGAAATACAAATGAGATACCAATGAAAGTAACAAGAATACAGAATACAGAATTCGATACGGAATTATTTACAACACTGAAAAATGTCCAATAGCAGAAGAATGGCTACATAAATAATGACACATTGATTCAGTGGCACGTCCACTATGAAATAATCATGAAAATGTTGAAACAAGTGCTTAGAATACAGTAAGTGCACAAGCAGACTGCAAAATTAAATTTAAAGCATGATCACAAGTGCAAAATGTTCATCTGGACTTGATGAAGGCTTGGCAGAAGCTTTCTGAAAATTTCAAGAAAATGAAAACAGTTGCCTTGATTTTTTTAAAAAAAGAAGCTTTGCTAAGTATCGACCATACACCAGACACTATGCCAAACGGCTTCCACATACGTGATCTCACTTACTTCCCCAACTGCTCCCAAATCCCCATGAGGTAGAAACTGTTCCCCTTTACAGGTTAGGCAACTAAGGCAGAGAGAGGGGGGCAACAGGCTGCCCGAGGCGGTACAGCCAGGAATCGGCAAAGAGGGCTGCCAAGCCTGGTGTGCTGGACTCCAAGCCCAGGCCTCTTTCCAGCACATCAGATGTGTAAGATGGATGGGGTCCAGTGGCTTTTCTTTCTTTTTAAACATTGCCTTTAGTGCTGTTTAAAGGTCCTTTGTGCAATCAAAACACAATTAAAAGAACAACCGAAGCTGTCTCAGGAAGGCAGCTTAGCCCTGTTCCCTCCGGAGAGTTCTGTGGACCAGTGCCCCACCCCGCCACTGGCCGACGCCCTAACAATACCAGGAAACAACCCTGCTGAATCTTCTGTCCCTCTTCATTGGATTAAACACTCCTGGGGAGGCGCCTGGCCTTTCTTCACAAAGACCCTCCTTCCATCCCAGGGAGTCCCAGGAACTCTGGCTACCCCTGCAATGGGGATCCCAGTACTATTGTCAGGATTTCAAAAGGCCAAATGGAAATTGTGCTTTCACCCTGAACAAAGCCTCGTGGGCTACTGAAGTGCCCAGTTTCGCTGCTTGGATGGAATTAGAACAGCATGCGGGGGGGAAAGATCACGATGTGTCCTGACTGTGCACCAGGAGGAAAGGTGATGAGCACTGGAGCATTTGACAGGGTTGTGGAACCCCAGCTGGGAAGTCAGGGAGAGCTCCTTCCGGAGGTGACTTTTTCAGCTGAGATCTGGAGGAGGTGTAGGAGTCAGCCAGGTAAACAGCAGAAGGAAGAGGGAGAAGGATGAGTAAAAGCCCCGAGGCAGGAAAGATCTTGGGCTTTCAAGGAAATGAAAGAGTGCACTGTGGACAGAGTGGAGAGCAATGAAAACGAGACCAGAGAGGTCAACAGAGGCCGATACCGCAGAGTTCACAGACTCGACGGGCAGCCACCGTAGAGGAGAGAAGTGGAAGTATTCATGATGCAGTTGGAACATCTTGTTTGAAAATGATAAAGTTGGTCCTTCCCCACTTCTCTTTCCAGAAAGCAATAAAAAGTGGGGAAAGATGCAAAAGCCATCTTTGAGGGAACCAGGAGAAATCTGACAATGGAATCACAATTCGGTGGAAAAGCAGACAACAGCAGGGCAGGTCGGAAAGGGGCTCAGGAGGAAGCAGAGAATTCATCTTTCAGAGTGAGATGGTGAGGGGCACGACACCAGGGAAATGGAATGGATGGGGTGGGTAGAGGCCCGCATCAGGAGCTTCCCTGGACCTGCTTGGGTTTCATGAAACAGAGGAGTTAAGGCTGAATTAAGAATCACACAGACAGGGCTTCCCTGGTGGCGCAGTGGTTGAGAGTCCGCCTGCCGATGCAGGGGACACGT
>NC_041216.1:10617579-10629354 GCF_002837175.3 Physeter macrocephalus | reverse complement strand
GCCGCTGAGCCTGCGCGTCCGGAGCCTGTGCTCTGCAACGGGAGAGGCCACAGCAGTGAGAGGCCCGTGTACCGAAAAAAAAAAAAAAAGAATCTCACAGACAAATGAGGTTTGGGAGAGGAGAGGGACTCTAAACGGCGAAAAGCCCTATCATGATTAGCAACCAGGTAAAGGCTCAAAGAACTCATACACACTCCTGAGTCATAAGAATAACTCCTGCTATCCTGAAACAGCTCTGGCCCCTCCCCAGCATAAACCTCTTGCAAACAGCTGGTCCAGGGAAAACTTGCACCACTCAAATATTAGTAATCAACAATGAACCATCTCAAGTGAGGTACACAGATACAAGAAACAAAAACAAGAGGACAAGAACAAGCAAAGGCATCAAATGAAGATCCAAATAAACAAAAACCAAAGAACATTCACCAGAAGAAAACCAAACCAAAACAAAAATCCTCAATGAAGCATTTATTTCTACAAAACAAGAGTACAGAGAAGAAATCTAAGAGCCCATGGAAATAAAAGCAAGATGACAAAAGGAAATAAAACAAGCTGTCAGGTTTCAGGGAAATTACAATGTCACAGAAATGAAAGCCAAGGTGAAAGTAGCACAAAAGAAACAGACTCTGCTGAAACACAATAAGGGACAGAGGGGAGAGAAATAAGGAGAGTGAGAAAAATGAACTGAAAGGTGGTTTTTTTTTAAATTTAACTGATGAAAGAAAATGACAAAGAGAAACTGTATGTACCTAACAGAAGAAGTAAACCAAAATAATGGCATCAAACAATGATTACAAGATATAATTCAAGAAAATGTTTTAGGAAAAAAAAAAGAGACATTAAAAAGTAAAAGAGACCCCGGGAAACTGACTTGAAATGATCTATACCAAATATATTCTAATAAAGTGATGAGATTTCAAAGTTCAGAAAGAATCTTTTGGGCAACTCCATGAAAGGGAACAAGTCACTTACAAGGCGGGGACACCAGGCTGGCCTCTGACTTCTTCGTGACAGCATCCAGCATTAGAATTCAATAGAGCACCACCTACAATGTGAGCCAAGGAGAGAAAGTGTGACTCAAGAATTTTATTTTCAGCCAAACTGTTGATCCACTATAAAGGCAGAAGACAACATTTTTGAACACATGTGGGAGTTTGGAGGCTGAGGCCTAGATTTGTTGGAAGAATGGGACTTTTTTTCCCTTTGGTGACCTGGAGTCTTAGGGTTCATTTATGTGTTTGTTCAACAGACACTTACAGACCCTTGTATGTGTTGGGACCTGTGCCCCAGACTGTAAAAGAGTCTTATACCAAATGCTAGAGAGGATAGGAGGAAAGCATCCTTGGAGAGGTGAGCTGGCCTTTGAAAGATGAGTGGGAGTACATGAAAGGAAGGGTATCTCAGGCAAAAGGAAGAGCATTATGCAAAGGCAGGCAGGCATAAAGGCACAGAGCAAATATTATGAAATATAATTCAAGATACCATCAAGGGTGTGTTCTATAATGTTTGGACATTTGGAATGAGAAGAGTGGGTGATCCCTGAAGACATAATTCATCTTTCAGAGTGAGATGGTGAGGGGCACGACACCAGGGAAATGGAATGGATGGTGTGGGTAGAGGCCCGCATCAGGAGCTTCCCTGGACCTGCTTGGATTTCATGAAACAGAGGAGTTAAGGCTGAATTAAGAATCACACAGACAGGGCTTCCCTGGTGGCGCAGTGGTTGAGAGTCCGCCTGCCGATGCAGGGGACACGTGTTCGTGCCCCGGTCCGGGAAGATCCCACGTGCCCCGGAGCAGCTGAGCCCGTGAGCGCCTGTGCTCTGCAACGGGAGAGGCCACAGCAGTGAGAGGCCCGTGTACCGAAAAAAAAAAAAAAAGAATCTCACAGACAAATGAGGTTTGGGAGAGGAGAGGGACTCTAAACGGCGAAAAGCCCTATCATGATTAGCAACCAGGTAAAGGCTCAAAGAACTCATACACACTCCTGAGTCATAAGAATAACTCCTGCTATCCTGAAACAGCTCTGGCCCCTCCCCAGCATAAACCTCTTGCAAACAGCTGGTCCAGGGAAAACTTGCACCACTCAAATATTAGTAATCAACAATGAACCATCTCAAGTGAGGTACACAGATACAAGAAACAAAAACAAGAGGACAAGAACAAGCAAAGGCATCAAATGAAGATCCAAATAAACAAAAACCAAAGAACATTCACCAGAAGAAAACCAAACCAAAACAAAAATCCTCAATGAAGCATTTATTTCTACAAAACAAGAGTACAGAGAAGAAATCTAAGAGCCCATGGAAATAAAAGCAAGATGACAAAAGGAAATAAAACAAGCTGTCAGGTTTCAGGGAAATTACAATGTCACAGAAATGAAAGCCAAGGTGAAAGTAGCACAAAAGAAACAGACTCTGCTGAAACACAATAAGGGACAGAGGGGAGAGAAATAAGGAGAGTGAGAAAAATGAACTGAAAGGTGGTTTTTTTTTAAATTTAACTGATGAAAGAAAATGACAAAGAGAAACTGTATGTACCTAACAGAAGAAGTAAACCAAAATAATGGCATCAAACAATGATTACAAGATATAATTCAAGAAAATGTTTTAGGAAAAAAAAAAGAGACATTAAAAAGTAAAAGAGACCCCGGGAAACTGACTTGAAATGATCTATACCAAATATATTCTAATAAAGTGATGAGATTTCAAAGTTCAGAAAGAATCTTTTGGGCAACTCCATGAAAGGGAACAAGTCACTTACAAGGCGGGGACACCAGGCTGGCCTCTGACTTCTTCGTGACAGCATCCAGCATTAGAATTCAATAGAGCACCACCTACAATGTGAGCCAAGGAGAGAAAGTGTGACTCAAGAATTTTATTTTCAGCCAAACTGTTGATCCACTATAAAGGCAGAAGACAACATTTTTGAACACATGTGGGAGTTTGGAGGCTGAGGCCTAGATTTGTTGGAAGAATGGGACTTTTTTTCCCTTTGGTGACCTGGAGTCTTAGGGTTCATTTATGTGTTTGTTCAACAGACACTTACAGACCCTTGTATGTGTTGGGACCTGTGCCCCAGACTGTAAAAGAGTCTTATACCAAATGCTAGAGAGGATAGGAGGAAAGCATCCTTGGAGAGGTGAGCTGGCCTTTGAAAGATGAGTGGGAGTACATGAAAGGAAGGGTATCTCAGGCAAAAGGAAGAGCATTATGCAAAGGCAGGCAGGCATAAAGGCACAGAGCAAATATTATGAAATATAATTCAAGATACCATCAAGGGTGTGTTCTATAATGTTTGGACATTTGGAATGAGAAGAGTGGGTGATCCCTGAAGACATAGGATTGGCAAAGGGTAAGAGGTCTTGAATGCTGGGTTGTTTTTTTTTTTTAATGCTTAAACTTTACCCCATAGGTAATGTGGAGTCCTGGAATGGTTGAAGCATGAAAACCATTGTTTAGTTGCAAGAAGAAAAGGATCAGAGGTTCTGTGAGGACTCAGATTTCTTTTTTTTTTTTTAATGCTTAAACTTTACCCCATAGGTAATGTGGAGTCCTGGAATGGTTGAAGCATGAAAACCATTGTTTAGTTGCAAGAAGAAAAGGATCAGAGGTTCTGTGAGGACTCAGATTTCACCATTCCCACATTTTCTTAAGCTAGCATTCATCTCGGATGGTGCACATTCTAACCATTCTTTTGAAAGTCAGGAACAAGGCAACGTTGCCCACTCTTACTGTTTTTGTTCTATGTTGTATTGAAAGTTCCAGCCAGCACAGAAAGAAGAAAAAAAGTAAAAACTTAAGGATTACTGTGAACATCTAAATATTGTTCATTGCTGAGTCAAGGAGTGTGCTTGTATATTTCCTTACTTCTGCATCTTTATGTTTTTCCTGGCATTTTAAATTATCTTTCCTTTGTTCTTGTCTTTATTATTGAGAATTTTCCCAACAACTCAGTCAGGTCAGTAATCTTATCCGCATTTTACACAGGGAGAAGGAGGGGTTGACAAAGTCCACAGCCGATACACAGTGGAGCTGGGGTCATACCAATCTTGATGGGGTGACTCTCTCAACTCCTAGGCTGGCTGTACTCAGAGAAGGAATACATATTGGGGAGAAGGTGGTGTAGTGAGGGTGTGACTCAGTCATTTGATCTTCACCAAGTTCACGAAGAGGAGGATGGTTGCAGGAAATCCCAAACAGCACCTAGTCAGTGAAGATTCTATAAAAAGATGGATGGAAGGCCAGCTACTCTGGCCAATATTCAACTCCCCAAAGGGGCCAAGCAACCTCTCTCCAGCCTCAGGACTTTTGCACATGCTGTCCTCTTGCCTAGAATGCTCTTCTCTGCTCTTCATGTGCCTGGCTCCTCCTCATCCTTCAGGTCACCACTTCATTTCCCTCCTCAGAGAGCTTCCCCAGTTACTCTTCATCTTTACTTCCCTGGATTGCTCAAGGCTTTGTTACTAAGTGAGGCTCCCTCCTCCCTGAGGGAGGCTGTTTCTCGGAGGCTTCCAAGGCCTCATGCAAAGAAGCCCTGGGCTGTCCACCTCACCAGGTCATGAGATTGGTCCATTCCTGTAGGGGTCCCAGTCTGGGTGCCAGGAGACGCCATCCCAAGCCCCCACAGAAATACAGGAAGTAAAGCACTTGGACAATTCCATGTTATTTGGCGCCTGAAAGTAGAGAACTTTTTTTTTGGCTGCACTGCACAGCTTGTGGGATCTCAGTTTCCTGACCAGGGATTGAACCCGGGCCATGGAAGTGAAAGCGCTGAATCCTGACCACTAGACCACCAGGGAACTCCTGTAGAGAACTTCTTTTTGAGCACAAATGAGAACCCCTCAGGGGCTTCCTCATCTCCTTCTCGCTAAACCCCACATCGAATCATCAACTTATTCAATAAATTTCTTCAGTGCCTCCCATGTGCCAGGCCCAGGCTAAGCACTAACTATACACACAGGGCAGGTCACTTACTGCACAAGGGCACCCAGTATGGGACAAGTGGGGGCTGAGATGCAGCGCATGAACCAGTCACCAAGTTGGGGGCTCACAGAGCTGTGTCTGTTCAGGATGCCTTTTTTGAACTCCCTGGAAAGCACCGTATGGGCTAGCAGCAGCCCTGCACATTGATGAATTAAACCCATATGGACCCTGCCCGTGTGGAGTTACAGTCCAGTGGGAGACAGACAATTAATTAAACAACTAAATATATAATTAGAATTCACCCTTATTTTGCTCGTGAGGACACTGAGCTTCTGAGAAGCTAAGCAATTGGCCCAAGGCCTCACAGCTAGTGAGTGACAGAGTCAGGGTTCAAACTCAGGTCTCCTGGCTCCAAAGCCACAGTCTGCTCTGCACAGTGAAAGAGGCATTTTAACTACATCAGCATTAATGTTGAGCTTCCTTCCCGACCTCCAACATCTCCGTTTCTCCCTCTGACCCCTTTGATGACAAACTCAGGTTTCTCTGATCCTGAGGGTTGTCCCTCCTCTTGTCCTTGCCACCTCTTTGGCTCAGCTCTCTTGGATCCGCCTGCTGCCTATTGCAGAGGCTTTTGGTGAAATGACTCATGCAATTCTTCCTGTCTCATGTGTCTTTTGGACCCTGTCATTCATCTCAGGGGCTGGGCTGGGGACAGACCTGAGTGACAGCCCTGTGCTACACCCATGATTCCAGTCACAGTGGCAACTAAAGCCACTATATACCTAGGAATAAGCTGATGTAAGTAAAATTATAAAACTTTACTGAAGGACATAAAAGGAGATCTGAATACATGGAGAGACACACCATGTTCCTGGATGGAAAGACTCGGTATTATAAAGATGTCACTTCTCCCCTAAGTAACCTATAAATTTCATGTGATTTCAATCAAAATATCGAAGGTATTTTAAAAATAAATTTATTTATTTATTTATTTTTGTCTGCATTGGGTCTTTGCTGCATGTGGGCTTTCTCTAGTTGCGGCGAGCGGGGGCTACTCTTCGTTGCGGTGGCTTCTCTTGTTGCTGAGCACGGGCTCTAGGCGCGCGGGCTCCAGTAGTTGTGGCTCGCGGGTTCTAGAGTGCAGGCTCAGTAGTTGCGGCGCATGGGCTTAGTTGCTCTGCGGCATGTGGGATCTTCCTGATCCAGGACTCGAACCCGTGTCCCCTGCATTGGCAGGTGGATTCTTAACCACTGCACCACCAGGGAAGCCCTGGAAGGTATTTTTTTAATGGAATTTGACAAGCTGATTCTCAAGTTAAACTAGAAGAAAAGATACATAGAAAACACACACAAGTAGAAATCAATTTTAGAATTTTTTATTGTGGTAAAATACACATAACAAAATTTACCATTTTAATCATTTTAAAGTATATAGTTCAGTGGCGTTAAGTACAGTCACATTGTTGTGCGACCATCACCACCATCCATCTCCAGAACTATTTTATCACCCCAAACCTAAACTCTGTACCTATTAAACAATAACTCACCATCTCTCCCTTTCCCCACAAGAAAAAAAAAATTCAATGGATAAAATTAAGGGACAACTGCCAATTCAGAAATAAAAATACTTATAAAACCAGAGAAATTATATTATCTATCTATCATAAGGAATTTTAACATCCACAAGGGAAATATAGACTGTTTAATCAATGGCATGAGGACAAATGACTGTCCAATTTGAAAAATACAAATATAAAATTTGAACTCTACCTCACACCAGACACACATACAAAGTACCTTTGATTTAAAGAACTAAATGTAAAAAACAAAACCTCATAAACCATTAGAAGAAAAGTGGGACAAGTGAATAGATTTGACTACATAGAAACATTTCACTTCTGAATGACAGGAGACTATAGGAGCAAAGTTAAAAGACATGTAACAGACTGGGAAACAAACCTGCCATAGACATGGAGGAAGGCAACACAAGCACATCTCGAAGTAACTATTTTGCTTTTATTTTCCCCACTTCCTCACGTCAATCAGAGGTTCCACTTTACCTCCAGGAAAATTAGTGCTTTTATAGCTGGAATATAAAGAGAGGGAAACAGCCAACGTTCAGATGTCATTGTTTTTTTAACTTCCCAGATAGTCTGCTGAAGCTCACATCAGAAACCACACTTTTGAAAGGCAGAGCCTTTGATTTTCAAGAGGCTGCTTTTGCCGAGAGAAGAAAATGCTATTGAAAATCGAAAGGGAAGGTCCTGAAGGAAGCAGGAGAGAGAGTTTATGCCTTAACTATAGATTGAAAAGAGAACAGAGAAGACCCACACCATGTGCCACCTGGGAAGTAAATGGGGTCACCGGGCTGGGAGAGGGAAAAGGATCAGGATGAGGCATGACCTTGGAAGAGGTCAGGGGGGCTTGGGATGAGGGAACTGGACCTGTGGGACCACAGGGAAGGGAAGGGAGTCAGTGCCCAGAGACTGCTAAGCCCTCTCCATCACCGCTACCAGGGGACTTTATGGGCACTGGACCGTCACCAGTAGATGCTCTGGGGCCACTTAAGTGGGCACCAAGGGCCACCTTGGCTGAAGAGCCACATTAGCCATTGGCTCTTCATTTTTGAGCCCACGTGAGAATCTGCCAAGATGCTTACAGACCACGGTGGTGCCCCTCCCCACATCCCACTGGCCTAGTGACTCCTGGCAGCTAGGGGGCTGGTTCTGTGCACCTTGCCCACACCCCGACCCCCACTTCAAATGCGCCCTGTGGCCTCCCTGGGCTTTTCTGCCTCGGCCTTCTCTTTAGCTAGGGAAGGACTCTCAGCCTTCCAGCAGGCATAGTTTGGAAATGTAGGAAGCTGACGCCCCTGGAGTTACCTTCCACCGTGGGGGACGGGAGTCCTGGATAAACGCCTCAGCTTCTGGCCTTAAGAGGCACATCTCCAAGGCCTGCTCCTCGTGGGTCCTCAGAGGGGCTCCAATGGGATTCGGCCCGTTGCCCCCAGTGGTAACCAGCTCAGAGAACAGCATGTTGAAGAAATCATTTGTCCTGTAGGATGTCCTCCATTCTGGGTTTGTCTATCTGCTTCTGTGTGTATCATTCACCTTGTCCCTCCATCCCCAGGATTTCCTGTCACTAGAAGTCAACTCTTCCGGCAAGGCACCAGAGCAGCTGGCATTGGTGCCTGGCCAGCTCCTCTTGGCCAATCCTGGAGGCCACTTGCAGACGGGCTGTACCAATGCCCTTCATTTTTTTTTTTTTGGCCGCACCACGCAGCATGCAGGATCTTAGTTCCCCAACCAGGGATCGAACCAGTGCCCCCTGCAGTGGAAGTTCAGAGTCCCCCCAGTGCCCTTCTGCGTCTTGCATCCTGAGGGCATTCTCTGGTCCTGAGAGGAGCCGGAGTATTAATACCCCAGGAGCGATCTTTGACCAGAGCAGTGTGGGGGCGGGTGGCTCAACACTTCCAGCTTCCTTGCCTCTTAGAGGAGGTTTCTAACATATATCCTGCACAGCATTTCAGAGGGTGCCCAGAAGAACTGGGTCCCAGCTGTCTGAGTGGTATCCCACTCATTGATTCATTTTTATTGGGTTTCTACCTTCCCTGCCTCACCTCCCCACTCTCTTAAAGGTACTTCCTCTGATCATCTCCCAGATAAACTACCTGAACCCAAATCCTTTTCCTAGGGTCTGCTTTTTTGAGGGAATCCAAGCAAAGGCAGACACTTGATAGGCGGGGCTGTCACATGACACCACATCAGGAGACACACATAGCAGTGCTAAGATTAACCAGTGGGCTCAGGCGGTGACAGCCTGACCCTTCCATGATAAAACTCCCCAACAACTTTCCATATAATAATTTCATCCGTTGGTGATTATTGCCTGAACCCATTATTTTATTAGGGGCTGTAAAAAAGATGATTTTCTAATCCTATCAATCCTTCCACATTTATTAGCTGGAATTTTTTATAAGGAACTTTCATAAACTAGGGCTTTTCGGTTGAGATGAAATAGTAGAAGAGTGACAGGATAAAGTCTTAATTCTTTCCTTTTCATTGCTAATCCTCAGGATGATGAATTATGCCCTAGTTACCTTCAATGGTATTTAATGATATTTGGTTGATTTGTGGCTTTCTCTCTCTGAGCATCAATATGGACAAATGAGTGTTTATATATTCAGTGTGTTTCAAGCATTATCAGTCACTGTTCTTTCTGCTATTCAAATTCTCCCATCTTTAACCAGTGGGTTTCTCTTCTTTTTGGCTTCTATATTTCCTTTGGACATGATCCCATTACTCTTTGACAATGTCCTTGCTTTCTGACCCAACAAGATGTCCCAGGCTCACGTTGTCTATTTCCTTCCCCAGACCTGGAATTAGCCAATCCTCCAAGGAGCCGTGGGTTGTGGTAGTTGGAAAAGACATCTGGGCACTAGGTATGCTCATTGATAGTGGGTTATCACTGCATCCAAATTTTTCAGTGAACAGAACTGGGAAGTACATACTTTTCAACAGAAAAATAAAAGGATTATGAGTTTCTGCTAATATTTCCAATTCACATGTAACATTCAAGGCTTTTACTTAACTTCTTTGGTCTTATCCTCATATCTCTTTTCTCAGACACTGAAGATCTTGGATTCCAGTATTAACATCATTACTGATTTGCATTATCATGTGATCTATATAAAATAGTTTCAAAATTAATGCCAATATTTTTACTAACAATAAGACTTCCAAATGAAGTGTTAAGATTTCTTTGCGGTTCTTTTGTCCCTGAAAAATGTTTCTTTAAAGATGTCCAGCTAGGGCTTTCCTGGTAGTGCAGTGGTTAAGAATCTGCCTGCCAATGCAGGGGACATGGGTTCGACCCCTGGTCCAGGAAGATCCCACATGTTGCGGAGCAACTAAGCCTGCGTGCCGCACAACTACGGAAGCCTGCGCGCCTAGAGCCCATGCTCCACAACAAGGGAAGCCACCACAACGAGAAGCCCATGCACCGCAACAAAGAGCAGCCCCCGCTCGCTGCAACCAGAGAAGAGCCTGTGCGCAGCAACGAAGACCCAATGCAGCCAAAAACAAATAAATAAATGAATTAAATAAATTTATTTTTTAAAAAATTAAAAAAAAAAAAAGATGTCCAGCTTTACAACAAATGCTAAAGAAACTTCTCTAGGTGGGAAACACAAGGAAAGAAAAAGACCCACAAAAACAAACCCAAAACAATTAAGAAAATGGTAATAGGAACATACATATCGATAATAACCTTGAATGTAAATGGATTAAATGCCCCAAGCAAAAGACACAGACTGGCTAATGGATACAAAACAAGACCCATACATATGCTGTGTACTAGAGACCCATTTCAGACCTAGGGGCACATAGAGACTGAAAGTGAAGGGATGGAAAAATATTCCACGTAAATGGAATTCAAAAGAAAGCTGGAGTAGCAACACTCGTATCAGATAAAATAGACTTTAAAATAAAGACTGTTATAAGAGATAAGGAAGGACACTACATAATGATCAAGGGATCAATCAAAGAAGAAGATATAACAATTATAAATGTTTATGCACCCCACATAGCAGCACCTCAATACCTAAGGCAAATGCTAACAACCATGAAAGGGGAAATTGACAGTAACACAATAATAGTAGGAGACTTTAACACCCCACTTACACCTATGGACAAATCATCCAAACAGAAAATAAATAAGGAAACACAAGCTTTAAATGACACAATAGCCCAGATAGATTTAATTGATATTTATAACATTCCATCCGAAAGTGGCATAATACACATTCTTCTCAAGTGCACATGGAATATTCTCCAGGATAGATAACATCTTTGGGTCACACATCAAGCCTCAGTAAATTTAAGAAAATTGAAATCGTATCAAGCATATTTTCTGACCACAGCACTATGAGACTGGAAATCAATCACAGGAAAAAAAAACTATAAAAATCACAAATACATGCAGGCTGAACAGTGCACTACTAAATAACCAAGAGATCACTGAAGAAATCAAAGAAGAAATTAAAAAATACATAGAAACAAATGACAATGAAAACACAACAACCCAAAACCTATGGGACACAGCAAAAGCAGTTCTAAGAGGGAAGTTTATAGCAATTCAATCTCACCTAAAGAAACAAGTAAAATCTCAAATAAACAATCTAACCCTATACTTAAAGCAACTAGAGAAAGAAGAACAAAGAAAATCCAAAGTCAGTAGAAGGAAAGAAACCATAAAGATCAAGAAGAAATAAATGAAATAGAAACAAAGAAAACAATAGCAAAGATCAATAAAACTAAAAGCTGATACTTTGAGAAGATAAACAAAATTGACAAACCCTTAGCCTGACTCATCAAGAAAAAAAGGGAGAGAACACAAATCAATAAAATTAGAAATGAAAAAGGAGAAATCACAACTGACCCTGCAGAAATACAAATGATTATAAGAGACTACTGCAAACAACTGTATGACAATAAAATGGACAAGCACGAAGAAATGGACAAATTCTTGGAAAGGTACAATTTTCCAAGACTTAACCAGGAAGAATTAGAATATATAAACAGACCTACCAAAAGTAATGAAATTGAAACTGTAATTAAAAATTTCCAACAAACAAAAGTCCAGGATCAGATGGCTTCACAGGTGAATTCTATCAAACATTTAGAGAAGAGCTAACATGGAGCCTTCTCAAACTCTTCCAAAAAATTGCAGATGGAGGAACACTCCCAAATTCATTCTACAAAGCCACCATCACCCTGATACCAAAACCAGACAAAGATATCACAAAAAAAGAAAATTATAGACCAATATCACTGATGAATATAGATGTAAAA
>NC_041216.1:10614907-10617429 GCF_002837175.3 Physeter macrocephalus | reverse complement strand
GATCATCTCAATAGATGCAGAAAAAGCTTTTGACAAAATTCAACACCGTTTTATGATAAAAACTCTCCAGAAAGTGGGCGTAGAGGGAACCTACCTCAACATAATAAAGGCCATATATGACAAACCCACAGCAAACATCAAGGTGAAAAACTGAAAGCATTTCCACTAAGATCAGGAACAAGACAAGGATGTCCACTCTCACCACTCTTATTCAACATAGTTTTGGAAGTCCTAGCTATGGCGATCAAAGAAGAAAAAGAAATAAAAGGAATACAAATTGGAAACGAAGAAGTAAAACTGTTATTGTTTGCCAATGACATGATACTATACATAGAAAATCCTAAAAGTGCCACCAGAAAACTACTAGAACTAATCAATGAATTTGGTAAGGTTGCAGGATACAAAATTAATGCACAGAAATCTCTGGCATTCCTATACACTAACAATGAAAAATCACAAAGAGAAAGTAAAGAAACAATCCCATTTACCATCACAACAAAAAGAATAAAAAAGCTAGGAATAAACCTACTTAAGGAGGCGAAAGACTTGTACTCAGAAAACTATGAAACACTGGTGAAAGAAATCAAAGATGACATAAAATAGATGGAGAAATATACCATGTTCTTGAATTGGAAGAATCAATGTTGTGAAAATGACTATACTACCCAAAGCAATCTACAAATTCACTGCAATCCCTATCAAACTACCAATGGCATTCTTCACAGAATTAAAACAAGAAATTTTACAATTCATATGGAAACACAAAAGACCCCGAATAACCAAGCAATCTTGAGAAAGAAAAACGGAGCTGGAGGAATGAGGCTCCCCAACTTCAAAGTATACTACAAAGCTACAGTAATCAAGACAGTATGGTACTGGCACAAAAACAGAAATATAGATCAATGGTACAGGATAGAAAGCCCAGAGATAAACCCACGCACGTATGGTCACCTAATTTACGACAAAGGAGGCAAGAACGTACAATGGAGAAAAGAAGGCCTCTTCAATAAATGGGCACCACTACATGTAACTGGACAGCTACATGTAAAAGAATGAAATTAGAACACTACATAACACCATACACAAAAATAAACTCCAAATGGATTAAAGACCTAAATGTAAGACCAGACACTATAAAAACTCTTAGAGGAAAACATAGGAAAAACACTCTTTGACATAAACCACAGCAAGATCTTTTTTGACCCACCTCCTAGAGTAATGGAAATAAAAACAAAAATAAACAAATGGGACCTAATTAAACTTCAAAGCTTTGCACAGCAAAGGAAACCATAAACAAGATGAAAAGACAACCCTCAGAATGGGAGAAAATATTTGCCAATGAAACAATAGACAAAGGATTAATCTCCAAGATACATAAACAGCTCATGGAGCTCAATATCAAAAAAACAAACAATTCAATTAAAAAAGGGCTGGAAGACCTAAATAGACATTTCACCAAAGAAGACATACAGATGGCCAAGAGGTACATGCGAAGATGTTCAACACCACTAATTATTAGAGAAATGCAAATTAAAGCTACAATGAGAGGCTTCCCTAGTGGCGCAGTGGTTAAGAATCTGCCTGCCGATGCAGGGGACACGGGTTCATGCCCCAGTCTCAATCTAACCCTATACTTAAAGCAACTAGAGAAAGAAGAACAAAGAAAATCCAAAGTCAGTAGAAGGAAAGAAACCATAAAGATCAAGAAGAAATAAATGAAATAGAAACAAAGAAAACAATAGCAAAGATCAATAAAACTAAAAGCTGATACTTTGAGAAGATAAACAAAATTGACAAACCCTTAGCCTGACTCATCAAGAAAAAAAGGGAGAGAACACAAATCAATAAAATTAGAAATGAAAAAGGAGAAATCACAACTGACCCTGCAGAAATACAAATGATTATAAGAGACTACTGCAAACAACTGTATGACAATAAAATGGACAAGCACGAAGAAATGGACAAATTCTTGGAAAGGTACAATTTTCCAAGACTTAACCAGGAAGAATTAGAATATATAAACAGACCTACCAAAAGTAATGAAATTGAAACTGTAATTAAAAATTTCCAACAAACAAAAGTCCAGGATCAGATGGCTTCACAGGTGAATTCTATCAAACATTTAGAGAAGAGCTAACATGGAGCCTTCTCAAACTCTTCCAAAAAATTGCAGATGGAGGAACACTCCCAAATTCATTCTACAAAGCCACCATCACCCTGATACCAAAACCAGACAAAGATATCACAAAAAAAGAAAATTATAGACCAATATCACTGATGAATATAGATGTAAAAGTCCTGAACAAAATACTACCAAACAGAATCCAACAACATATTAAAAGGATCATACACCATGACCAAGTGGGATTTATCCCAGGGATGCAAGGATTCTTCAATATACGCAAATCAATCAATGTGATACACCATATTAACAAATTAAGGAATAAAAACCATACGATCATCTCAATAGATGCAGAAAAAGCTTTTGACAAAATTCAACACCGTTTTATGATAAAAACTCT
>NC_041216.1:10610671-10613566 GCF_002837175.3 Physeter macrocephalus | reverse complement strand
ACAGTGAGAGGCCTGCATACCAAAAAAAAAAAAAAAAAAAAAAAAGAATCTGCCTGCCAATGCAGGGGACACAGTTTCGAGCCCTGGTCTGGGAAGATCCCATGTGCCATGGAGCAACTAAGCCCATGAGCCACAACTACTGAGCCCGTGTGCCACAACTACTGAAGCCTGTGCGCCGAGAGCCTGTGCTCCACAACAAGAGAAGCCACCACAATGAGAAGCCCATGCACCGCAACAAAGAGTACCCCCACTCACCACAACTAGGGAAAGCCCACGTGGAGCAACAAAGACCCAACGCAGCCAAAAATAAATAAATAAATTTATAAAACAAACAAAAAACTACATGAGGTATCACCACCTCACACCAGTCAGAAAGGCCATTATCAAAAAATCTAGAAACTGCAGCACTATTTACAATAGCCAGGACATGGAACCAACCTAAATGTCCATCAACAGATGAATAGATAAAGAAGATGTGGCACATATATACAATGGAATATTAGCCATAAAAAGAAATGAAATTGAGTTATTTGTAGTGAGGTGGATGGACCTAGAGTCTGTCAGGAATAAAGACGTAGACATAGAGAATCGACTTGAGCACACGGTCGGGGAGGGGGAAGCTGGGGCGAAGTGAGAGTAGCATCGACATATATATACTACCGAATGTAAAGTAGTTAGTGGGAAGCAGCAGCAAAGCACAGGGAGATCAGCTAGGTGCTTTGCGGTGACCTAGAGACGTGGGATAGGGAGGGTGGAGGGAGGCTCAAGAGGGAGGGGATATGGGGATATATGTATGCATATGGCTGATTCACTCTGTTGTACAACAGAAACTAACACAGTATTGTGAAGCAATTATACTCCAGTAAAGATCTATTAAAAAAAAAAGATGTAGTGGATATGCTGTGCTGTAAAGCCACTTGAAACAATCATTTTTACTGACTGTTTATATCACTAACTTGATACACATTCAAGGTTCTTCATTTCAGATTGTTTTCAAATTCTAGAGATTGCTTTTTTCTTCTCTCTTTCTGATTTAACGTTATTTTTGAATGTGTAAAATATTTATCTGATTCCAAAGTCAAAACCACATAACAGTCTATGTGTGGAAAATTTCCTTTCTATTGCTGTCCCTCTACCCTGTCCTTTCCCACATAAGGTATTCACTTTTATTATTTTGGCTTATTCTTCTGTTTCTTTTTGCAAATATAAACAATTTGTATACATATTTATATCCTTTTCTTCCCCATTGTTACACAGAAGATAGAATCCTAGATATTCCGTTCTACACCTTGTGCTTTTTGCTTAACAATATATCTGGAGATCACTCCATTGCAGTGACCTTCCACGTTTCTTTTTACAGCTGGAGAGTATTCCACTGTGTGAACGGACCATTGCTGATTCAGCCAGTCTTAGTGATGGGCATTTGGATTGGTTCCAACCTTTTGTTATCTCAGATAATGCCACAATGAATAAACTTGCGCATAAATCATTGCAGCATTTTTTTCCCCAGCATATCTTTAGGTCAGAATACTGGAAGTGGGATTTCTGGGCCAAAGGGTAATTGTATAAGCAATCGTGTATTTTTAAAAAGTATTTTCAAGTTCCCCACCCAAAGAGTTGTACAGTTTCACATTCTCCCTAATAACCATTTTTCGGTCATTCATTCAATAAATACATATTGAAACACAGAACAAGATAAACTGGTCCTTGCACCCAGGAGCTTTCAGTCTAGTAGGGAAGAGAGAGTAAACAGATGATCGCACCAATAATCATTCCTGATGTGTATTAAGAAGAAGTATCAATTCTGTAAGAGTTTATAACAAGATGCTCTAACCTGATTTGCAGGGTCAGGAAGACTTCCCTGGGGAATAACGTCTAAGCTGAAATCTGATGAACAAGTAAGAATTAGCCAGGAAAAGTGGATGGAAGCGAATACCTGAGTAAAGAGGAAATAAAAACAGAAATTATAACAATAAAATTAAGGAAAAGAGAAAACTTTATAGCAAAACGTATGGGGTATAGTGATCTTTATTCAGAAGAGAATTTATAACTTCAAATTATTTTACTATTAAAAAAATGCTGAAAGCAAATGAACTGAATACGCAACCTAAGACCTAGAGAAATAAAATGAAGAAAGGTAGAAGATTAATAAAAATAAAATAAGAAATTAAGGAAGTAGAAAAGAAAGAAATAAAAAGTGGTTAAGAGACTTCCCTGGTGACTCAGTGGGTAAGAATCCGCCTGCCAATGCAGGGGACACGGGTTCGAGCCCTGGTCTGGGGAGATCCCACATGCCATGAAGCAACTAAGCCTGTGGACCACAACTACTGAGCCCACATGCCATAACTACTGAGCCCACACACCTAGAGCCCATGCTCTGCAACAAGAGAATCCCTCACAATGAGAACCCCGCACACCGCAACGAAGAGTGGCCCCCACTCGCCGAAACTAGAGAAAGCCCGCATGCAGCAATGAAGACCCAATGCAGCCAAAAATTTAAAAAATAAATAAATTTATATATTTTTAAAAAGCAGTTAAAAGGATAAATTAAAGTTGGTTCTTTGAAAACATTTTTTTAAGTACAAAACCACTAGCAAGCCTAATTAAGTATAAAAACATATATATTATATGGATACAGAAGTAGCTAAAGGAATTAAAAGATAACACCATGGCAACAAATGTGTAAACCCACAAGAAGATGATAATCTATCAAAACAAATTACCAAAATTGTCTCAAGGAGAAGTAGAAAAGCTGAACAGACCAATAATCAAAGAAAAGATTTTAAAGATTATTGAAGAACTACCATTAAAACATGGCGTAGGGCTTCCCTGGTGGCAAAGTGGTTGAGAATCCGCCTGCCGATGCAGGGGACACGGGTTCGTGCCCCGGTCCGG
>NC_041216.1:10600967-10610637 GCF_002837175.3 Physeter macrocephalus | reverse complement strand
CGCGGAGCGGCTGGGCCCGTGAGCCATGGCCGCTGAGCCTGCGCGTCCGGAGCCTGTGCTCCGCAACGGGAGAGGCCACAACAGTGAGAGGCCCGCCTAGCACAAACAAACAAACAAACAAACAAAAACATGGCGTAGGGGACTTCCCTGGTGTTCCAGTGGGTAAGACTCCATGCTCCCAATGCAGGGGGTCCGGGCTCGATCCCTGGTTGGGGAATTATATCCCACATGGATGCCGCAACTAAGAAGCCCACACGCATGCTGTCACTAAAGATCTCGTGTGCCGCAACTAAGACCCGGCACAGCCTAAATAAATATTAAAAAACAAAAAACATGGCATAGGTCTCTCTGTCTCCCTCCCTCCCTCACTTTCTCTTTCTCTCTCTGTCTCTCTACCTTTATTTGTATGTTGGCTCCATGCCCTCATGCCACACAGTCTCTATGTGAGCAGAAAGAGATCCACTGGCGTCCTCAGGGGCAACCTCACTGACAGCCTACATCTCATTCCCTTGTGAAACAGAAGAAAGAGTACCTTGGGCTTCCCTCGTGGCCCAGTGGTTAAGAATCCGCCTGCCAATGCAGGGGACACGGGTTCGAGCCTTGGTCTGGGAAGATCCCACATGCCACAGAGCAACTATGCCCGTGTGCCACAACTACTGAGCCTGCATTCTACAGCCTACATGCCACAACTACTGAGCCCGCGAGACACAACTACTAAAGCCTGTGTGCCAAGAACCCATGCTCCGCAACAAAAGAAGCCACCGCAATAAGAAGCCTGGGCAACCAAGAGTAGCCCCTGCTCACCACAACTAGAGAAAGCCCGCACACAGCAACGAAGACCCAATGCAGCCAAAAATAAATAAATAAATAAATATTTTTTTTAAAAAAAGAAAGAGTACCTTAACGTCTTGTTAATTATAATAGTAATAATAATAAGAACAATAACAAAAACTCCCAGCTGATTGCTTCAGTAACAGGGTCAATCAGTCATAGGATTGGGCTGGACTGGGCCATGCTTCACCCCTCCATGGCTTAATGGTTTGGGCACCATGACTGATAACTCCACCCAGATCACATGGAGTTGGGAGGAGTTACCCAAGGAAGTAAAACCAGTGGAGGGTCACAGTCCACAGTAGGCACTCTAGCGCTTTCAGACAATGAAAAGAGGAAGGAACAAGTAGTGTGTGCAATAAATTGGAGTATGGCATGATGAATGGTGACCTTGAGTCAGACAAAGCCATATAATATAGCTAAAATTTAACTAGCTATCATCTCAAATATCATCCATTCAACATTTGACAAACAATTATGGAGTGCCTACCTTGCTCCAGGCACTGTTTTAGGTACTGGAGAATCAGTAAGGAACAAAAGATACAGAGTATCCAAGAATATCTGTCTTCATGGAGCTTATGTTTGGTGCCTAGAGTTATGTGACCATAAGAACATGACAGAATGAGCGATCTCATCCAGTTCAAAGGTCTTTACTGTAAAACAGAAAATCATGTTTACACATCTTAAGAGAAAAAAAAAGCAAAATTCAGTCCCAACCTGAGTGGGAGTACACTTTTTTTGGGGGGGGTGGGGGGCACATCAGTGAAAGCATGGAGTCCTAACCATTGGACCACCAGGGAATTCCCAGGAGTGCACTCTTCTCTGAGTAAAAAGAATTAGATAATATAAGTAACTTGAATCCAGGGAGTAGCCTACATGGAATTTCCCATTTTTTAAGTTTCAAAGAGGTGGTTTAGGGTAGTTTTTAGGCACATGGATTGTTAGTTCAAATCCTACTCTACCACTCATTGGCTGGGTGACCTGGGACAAATTCCTTATATTCTCTGTGCCTCAGCTTCCTCATCTATAAAATGCAAATTAAAATTTTACTTCTCTAATGGAATTGTTCATATAAAAATATTTACTGAGTGCCTACCAAATGTCAGGCATCATTCTGGGCATTTAGGAGACTTTGGGGAACAAAACAAAGATCTTGGCCTCTAGCAGGGCAAACAGTAAGCACAATCAGCAAGTAGGCTATATGTCTTTTTGGAGATGATAAATGCTGTGGGAACAAAAGCAGAGCAGGGTAAGAGGCAGGGAGGGCTGGGCGGGCAGGTTGCTGTATTAATAAGGTGGTTGGAGTTGGCCTCGTGGAAATGGTGAGATTTGAGTGAGGACCTGAAGGAGATGAAGGAATGAGTGGAAGCAGGTGTTGGGGGAAATCGCTTTCCAGGCCCAGGAAACAGCTGGTGTGAAGCCCATATGGTGGTGGCATGAGCTTGCTTGGGATGCTGGAGAAACAACCAGAGGCCAGTGTGGCTGGAGCTGAGTAGGTGAAAAGGAGTAGGACAAGGAACCGGACCATGGAGGGCCCTAGAGGCCACTGCACGTACTTTGCCTTTTACTCTGAATGAAATGGGGAGCCACTGAAGGTTTTGAGCAGAGGACTGACATTATCTGATTCACATTTTAAAGGATCCCTCTAGTACTATGTGGAGAACAGAATGTGAGTGGACAAGGTAGCAGCAGGAGACCAACTAGGAAGCTATTGCAGCAATCCCAGCAAAAGACCATGGTTCAGACAAGGGTGATGGCAGTGGAGGTGGTAAGAATGGCCAAATTCTGGGTATATTTTGAAGGCAGAACCAATGAAATTTCCCGTTTGGAATATGGGATGTGAGAGAAAGAGAGAAATCCACAGTTTTTGTGTGTGTTTGTTTTGTTTTGTTTTGTTTTGTTTGCAGTACGCGGGCCTGCCTCTGCTGTGGCCTCTCCCATTGCGGAGCACAGGCTCCGGACGCACAGGCTCAGCAGCCATGGCTCACGGGCCCAGCCGCTCCGCGGCATGTGGGATCTTCCCGGACCGGGGCACGAACCGGTGTCCCCTGCATCGGCAGGCGGACTCTCAACCACTGCGCCACCAGGGAAGCCCACAGTTTTTGATCTGAGCAACTGGAAGGAGCCTCATCAACTGAGGTGGGGGGAACTTCGGGTGGAAAAGGCTTTGGGAATGGGAGGAAGATCAGGAATTCAGTTTTGAACATGTTCAGTTTGAGATGTCTGTTAGACATCAAAGTACAGATGTTGAGTAAGTAGGTGGTTGGATACGTGAGCATGGAGTTGAAAAGAGTTCTGGGTGGACGATATAATTTCGGAAACATAGGCGCGTAAATAAATATATTGAAGACCATGGACCTGGATAGGCACACCAAGGGAATGAAAGTACACAGGAAAGAGTGGAGCAGCAAAGCCCAAGACTGGGGCGTCCAACGTGAGAGAAGAGAAAAGAGGAAGAATCACAAAGGAGACAGAGAGCAGTGAGGAAGGAGGAAAACCCAGAGGAAGGGAGGTCCTGGAAGTGGTGTCTCCAGGAAGAGAGAGTGATCAGCTGTGTCAGTTGCTGCTGATGGGTCAGGCAAGATGAACAAAGGCAGTTTTGGTGAAGCACTGGGAGAGGAGGACTCATTGGAGCAGGTTTAGAGGAGACGAGGGGAGAGGAATGGAGAGCAAGGACAAGAACGCTTTCGAGGATTTTGGCCGCAAAAGTGAGTTTTTTAAAATGGGTTGATAGCTGGCAGGGAAAATATGGTTCAAAAAAAAAAACAAACAAGGTTTATTTCATCTTACTTTATAAGATGGGAGAAATCACAGTATGTCTGTTGCTGATGGGAATAATCCAGCGAATCATTGTGGGACAGGTCACTGGCTGAGACTGAGATGGGGAGGAGATTGGAAAGAATGTATGAAATAGTCACTTAAAAGCATGTGAGGGCTTCCCTGGTGGCGCAGTGGTTGAGAGTCCGCCTGCCGATGCAGGAGACGCGGGTTCATGCCCCTGTCCGGGAAGATCCCACATGTCACGGAGCAGCTGGGCCCGTGAGCCGTGGCCGCTGAGCCTGCACGTCCGGAGCCTGTGCTCCGCAACGGGAGAGTCCACAACAGTGAGAGGCCCGCGTATCGCAAAAAAAAAAAAAAAAGTCATGTGAAGTGAAGGATTCATTGCCATATAGTGTGACTGCCAGGCAGCCTTCAGGGCCCACTTGAAGTTTGTGGTCAAGAATCGTGAGAATTAAACGAGCTAATACATAATATATGAAAAGCACTTAGAACAGAATCTGGCACACAGAAAATGCTATGTAAATGTTAGCTATTATTGTTTAAAATTAAGTGTAGAAAGGTCTAAGAGAACTAAAACCATAGCATTAATAATGCTGTGATAAGAAGAAACCTATCCATATGTGGTATTTTACCTATTTGTAATGTTTAAGAGTATTTGGTCTATTAGAATAACAATTAACTGTGTAACTCTAACATAAATGTGTAATGGAGTAATTGATTAAGACGTATGATTGTCAGTAGAAATCTTACTAATGTAATGCACAATATTGGAACACCTAAGTGAGTTTTAGGCTCACCATATTTATTAGTTTAATTTTCTAGATTGATAAGAATTATTTTCCACTTAGGAAGGTTTTGTTTGTTAAGTGAGAAAATTTAAATATGTAAAAAAAATCAAATCTATTTAAATTTATCAGTGCAGTTTTACAGTGCTGAAGGTGTTGTGTTTTTTTTTAACATCTTTATTGGAGTATAATTGCTTTACAATGGTGTGTTAGTTTCTGCTTTATAACAAAGTGAATCAGTTATACATATACACATGTTCCCATATCTCTTCCCTCTTGCGTCTCCCTCCCTCCCTATGAAGGTGTTTCATTAACTGAGCTTGTAAACGGGACCAAACATCATTGTCTCCTTAAAACTTATTCTTAAAATGTATTAGGCTTATAAATAGAATAATAAGATTTATAAGCCTGAGAAAGAACCAAAGTTTGTGAATTTGTAATTTTAATAAACTGACTCCATTTTTAAAACCAAAAATAAACCTTCTTTTTTTTTTTTTTTTTTTTTTATTTTCTGCTGTACACGTGCATCGGCAGGCGGACTCTCAACCACTGCACCACCAGGGAAGCCCAAACCTTCTTAATAGTCTTTTCTGCAGACAAAAATCATCCTCAAGGGCACCAAAGAATAGCATCAACAAATTCCAGGGACAGCTGCTTCTTGTGGGAGGAGCGATCAGAGCCCAAGACAAAATACCTTGCTGGGGAAGGTCCTACAGGGGGTTGGGCGCCATGAGTGGGCACAGGGTGGAGAAGGAAGAGGATGGGGGTGGGAGGACTGGAAGGAGAAAGAAGATGCTCACCCAGCTAGGGTGGGAGTTGAGAGTGAAGGGCTGAATCTTCAAGGCAACTGGGAGGTGTGAGCGAGAGAAGGCCGCTTCAGGTATGAGATTTCTTCATTGAACCCCTTTTACATTATTCAGGACACATCAGTAAAAATGGCAATTGCTTTTATTTTGGTGACTCAACAGTCTTTGTTTGAATGCAATCCCGGGTGACGATGGACCTACACGTAGGGCCCTGGTTTAGGAGAATCTAGGGTCTCCAGGCAGAAGGCTGACTGTTGCAATGGTCCCTGCAGCTCCTTCCTGGCAAGGGGTGCTGAATTTGGAAGGCACGTGGGATGTGGGTGCCAGAGAGGGGGTGCTGCTATGAGCAGAGATAGTTTCTGAGGCTTTTCCTCAGCTCGGCAGGAGTCATCCTTGGGACGGTTCTTCTCCCTTGAACCAGGACCTGATTCCTGGTTCATCAAATAGCCTTCTGGGTTTTGTTTTGTTCCATTCTGTTTTCCAACTCTTGTCTGTTTAGTGTTTACTATGTACCAGGCATTGTCCTCAGTTCTCTACGCAATCATCTTGTTAAATTCTCTTAAGAACTCAGGGGTGGGGAGTCGGGGGAAGAATGCCCAAGGTCACCTGACTAGTTAGCCTAGCCCTCCAGCTGAAACTCTTATCCACCATGCTACATTGTCTTTCATTGATATGGTTTGCCTCTCAGAGACCTTGACACCAGGCTTAATGATGGCAAGTCTGAACCTCAGTCTCCTCAGGTATCACATGGGAATAATACAGCCTACAAATCCGGCAGTTTTGTCAATTAATAGGGACAACTGTACCAGGCCAGAGAGAAAGAAGGAAATAGTCCTGGTTTTCTTTACAAAAACCCTGTGCTCTAAACTTAAGGACAGTGCAGAAAAGGAGCAGAAGAGACCAACTTCACTTACACATATTGATGCAAAACTTCTGAATAAAATTGTGGCAGAATGAGAAATGTGATGTTTCTTGTGTAACTGAGTTTATAGACTGAGTTTATACTCTTTAAAAAATATTAGCAGGGCTTCCCTGGTGGCGCAGTGGTTGAGAGTCCGCCTGCCGATGCAGGGGACACTGGTTCATGCCCCGGTCCAGGAGGATCCCGCATGCCGCGGAGCAGCTGGGCCTGTGAGCCATGGCCGCTGAGCCTGCGCATCTGGAGCCTGTGCTCCGCAACAGGAGAGGCCACTACAGTAAGAGGCCCGCGTACCGCAAAAAAATAAAAATAAAAAATAAAATAAAATAAAAATACTAGCAAAGAGGACCTAATAGTATATTAGGATAGAACTATGCCATGATCAAGAGGTATTTACTATAGGAATGTTAAGATAGTTCAATATTAATAAGTCTATTAATATAATTTATTCTAGAAAATAGACTAAAATATTGGTTTAAAAGAAAAATATATCATGACTTCTTTTGGGTATTCTTTACAGAAATAAAAAGATAGATCAATATTAGAAAATCTATTAATATAATTTAGCTTATTAATAAGTAGAAAAAGAAAATGATATATTATTAAAAGATAATGAAAATGCATTTGATAAATTTTATATCCATAACTATTTTAAGTCTTAGTAAAATGGAAATGATACCTTGAAATAATTATCTTTTTAAGTGTCTCAAACCAACTTTAAGCATCGTGCTTCACAACGAAACTCTAGAAATAATTCCATTAGGTAAAGAAAAATCAAATATCCCTACCACAACTCTTAATTAACAGAGTTCTGAAAGTCATAGTCAATTTGATTAGGGAAACACATGAAGAAAGGTATAAATGTTAAAAAGGAGGAGGAAAAATAATCATTATTTAAAGTTAATATGATTATATATCTGGAAATCGGCCCAAAATCCATTAAAAATATTGAGTCCAGCCTAGAGAGCCACAACTACTGAGCCCGCGCTCCGCAACAAGAGAAGCCACCGCAATGAGAAGCCCGTGCACCGCAATGAAGAGTAGCCCCCGCTTGCCACAACTAGAGAAAGCCCGCACGCAGCAATGAAGACCCAATGTAGCCAAAAATAAATAAATTTATTTTAAAAAAAAATTGAGTCCAGCCTAGAGAGTATCATACTAAGAGAAGTCAGAAAGGGAAAGACAAATGCCGTATGATATCGCTTACACGTGGAATCTAAAATACGATTCAAATGAACATATCTACGAAACAAAAGCAGACTCACAGATATAGAGAACAGACTTGTGGTTGCCAAGGTAGAAGGGGGGTAGGACTGGGAGTTTGGGATTAGCAGATGCAAACTATTATATATAGGATGGATAAGCAACAAGGTCCTACTGTATAGCGAGGGGAACAATATTCAATATCCTGTGATAAACCATAATGGAAAAGAATATGAATAAGAATATACATATGTATAACTGAATCACTTCGCTATACAGCAGAAATTAACACAACACAACATAGTAAACCAACTATACTTCAATAAAATTTTTAAAAAACTATACTTCAATAAAATAAATTTTTAAAAACTATTGAGTCCAGGAACATGGCCAATTACAAAACAAATATACAAGAATCAACAGCATTCCCATCAAACAATAAAAAGCAGTTAGAAATTATAATAGGGAAGAGTTCCATTCATAATATCAGTAAAGATAGACAATAACTAGAAATAAACCAACCTTCAGAAAACAACTAGAAATAAACTTTACCGGGGAAAAAGTCTATTGAGGGGCATGGAAGAGAACTTGGAAACCTCTACCTTGCCTTAAATAGAAACACAATGTTTAAAATCCACCTATTTTTCTCAAATTAATGTAAAAATTTACACATTCCAACTCAAAATCCCCAAATGCCTTATCTTAGAATTTAACAAAACAGTTCTAAAGGTAATTTGAAGAACAAAGCTATAATAATATTCAGGGGTTTCCCTGGTGGCGCAGAGGTTAAGAATCCACCTGCCAACGCAGGGGACACAGGTTTGAGCCCTGGTCCGGGAAGATCCCACATGCTGCGGAGCAACTAAGCCCGTGTGCCACAACTACTGAGCCTGCGCTCTAGAGCCCACAAGCCACAACTACTGAAGCCCACGCACCTAGAGCCCGTGCTCCGCAACAAGAGAAGCCACCGCAATGAGAAGCCCATGCACCGCAACGAAGAGTAGCCCCCGCTCGCCGCAACTAAAGAAAGCCCACGCGCAGCAACGAAGACCCAACACAGCCAGAAATAAATAAATAAATAAAATTTAAATAATAATAATATGCAGGAAAAGTCTGAAAAATAAGAGACACTTTTGCCCATCCATTAAAATATTACAACGTTTTAGAAATTAAAAAAATATATGGCACTGGCACAGAGGTTTTAAAACGTGCCTGGGATTTTGTATTAATTGGGTATGGTAAGGTGACAGACGCAAACACAGCTGCCTTTGAAAGAAGAGTTTACTATTTACAGTTCCCAAGAGAAACGGGCATGCCCTGCCATGCTGGGCCAGGTAAGGAAACCATCAGTGTAGGTCAGGAGGAAGGAGTAAGGGGAAACCACCAGCCAGAGCGTTTACTGCGGTTTTCACAGGAAGAAATGGGTGAGGCAGGGTAAACCGCTGAACAGGTTTAGGATTGAATAGTTTGAATAATTTCAGCAGCTCTGAGACTGGTCCCTAGTTGTGTGTTGCCCTGGGGTGAATTAGGGCAGGGGAATGTTGGCCTGGTGTTTGAGAGGGAGATAGAGAAGGTGGTTGGATCAATAGCTATGGGTTTGGGATTGGCTGCCTTGCATATGCATACTTGGAGACAACTCGTTTACCATCTCTAGGAATTAGCTAGCCGCGGGAGGGGCAGTCTCTTCAGGATTAGTAAGACCCCAAGATGTCAAAGTATCCTGAAATACAGAAGAAAAGTTTTTAAAATGATTAGTACAACACAGCAGACAAATGACAATGAAACATAATAGAAAGATGAGACCGAAGTGCGTAAAGGAATTTGATACGAGGGACTTCCCTGGCGGTCCAGTGGTTAGGACTCTGCGCTTCCACTGCAGGGCACATGGGTTTGATCCTGGTCGGGGAGCTAAGATCCTGCATGCCTCGCAGCCAAAAAAAAGGAAAGAAAAAATTGATATGACAAAGATGGTTTTCTAAATCAATGAGAGTTTGCTAGTCTGTTCAATAAGTAGTGCTGGAACAATTTCCTAACCACTTGAGAAAAAGTTGTTAGAATACTATCTCATAAAATAAACGTGAGATGGCTTAAAAAATCTAAATGAAATGACAATGTGCTAGAAACATGGGCAGGTGATTATTTTTTATAACCTTGGGGTCGGGGGGGAACTTTGCCAGTAAAAAATACAGGGTAAGTATGCCCCCACGCAATATTTGGGGCATACTTAAAAAGCATTTCTTTGTTTATCTGGAATTCATGTTTAACTGGGCATCCTGTATTTTTTTTTTTTTTTGCGGTACGCAGGCCTCTCACTGTTGTGGCCTCTCCCGCTGTGGGGCACAGGC
>NC_041216.1:10592445-10600931 GCF_002837175.3 Physeter macrocephalus | reverse complement strand
CCTCTCCCGCTGTGGAGCACAGGCTCCGGACGCGCAGGCTCAGCGGCCATGGCTCACGGGCCCAGCCACTCCGTGGCATGTGGGATCCTCCCGGACTGGGGCACGAACCCGTGTCCCCTGCATCAGCAGGCGGACTCTCAACCACTGCGCCACCAGGGAAGCCCCGCATCCTGTATTTTTATTTGCTGAGTCTAGCAACCTGGGGAGAGGAGACTTTTCTCAGGAAAACAACCAATCAACTGCACTGACAATCAAATAAATGAAAATAAAAATAATGAGAAGGAAGTTTTACCTTATCAGGTAGGTGAAGAGTAGAAAATTGTCAAATCCAGTGTTGGTGAAGGAGTGGGGAAATAGGCAGGGCCACTCTAGCCAGCACTGTTACTCTTGCTTCCTCAGTGGTTCCAAACCCACAGACACTTGGCCCTTGGCATCTGCTTCCTCACCCTCCATTCCTCAACCCGCTGTAGCCCAACTTCTGCCACTGTCACGCCATTTAACTGCTCTTGCTGATCTGGAAAGCTGAACAGGCATGTCTCAGTCTTTGTCTTATTCAACTCCTTTGACACTGTTCACCACCTTCTCCTTCTTGAAGCACCCTCTTCCCTTGGCTTCCGTGGCCCCTCATACCCCTGGTTTTCCACTTATTTTCCCATCCCTCCTACCCAGTCATCTTTCTCTGTCCATCTCTTCAGTGTTGGCACGTCTCCTGTTTCTCTAGCAGATCCTCTTCCCTCACGGTCTCCAGGAGCAGAGCAAGGACTCTCTCACTCACATCTGTCTTCAGAGCTCCAGACCTACAAACCCAACTGTTTACTAGCCTTCGATGTTCCACAGGGCACCTCAAACTCAAATGGCCAAAAGGAAAAACATCATCTTCACCCCCAATCTTCCCCATCGCAGAAAAAGCCACCACCACCTAACCAATTGTTGAAACCAGAAACCTGATGTCATTGTTAACTGCCTTCTCTCCTCTCCTGCTCTACCCACATCCAGACCATCACCCAAATCACCATGTAAACTTAAACCACTTAAACTTCTCTCATATCCATCTACTAATTGTCATTTCCTGTGCCACCACATCACCCAAACCAACTTCAGCTCCTCCATCTCCCTCACCTCCTATGACCCAATAGAAAAGCAGGCAAAGTGTGAGAACTGGACATTTGCAAAAGAAATTCAAATGACCAACAAACATGAGAAAGTGATCAACATTGTGAGCCATTAAAAATACAGCCAACTTAAAAATTAATAAGAAAAAAGTGAGACACTATTTTTGCCTTAAAAAAATCAGCAAAGATAAGGAAAATGATAATACATTGTACTAATGAAGTTCTGGAGAAATGGGAGATTCTCAGATTGGTATAAACCCTTTTGGAGAACAATTTTCAGTATGGTCAAAATTCGAAATGAGCAGAAACTGTAACACAGAAATTCCTCTTCTAGGAATTTATCCTAAGGAAATTATTAGGTGTGATATGTGTGGACCATAAAGTTCATTACAGCCCTGTCTGTAAGAGCTAATACCCACTGAGCACTTACTCTGGGCATTTTCCCATTTAATCCTTACAGCGATCAACCCTAGGAAGCTGGGAGTATTGACCTCATTACACAGATGAGAAAACTGAGAATAAAATGAATAACTTTCCTCAGTATGGTTGTTAAGTATCAGGGCTCAAACACAAGCCTAAAAGCCCACACTCTGCTATTTCCTCAACGTGAAGGCCTTGACCTATGGAGGGAGCAGGTTCAGGAGAAATATCTTCTGCGTACCTCCTGCTTGAGTGGGTCAGTGGGGAGGGGTAGTGCCGCATGTGCCAGAAGGGACATATATGGAACCACGAGGGCAGGTCCAGAGTCTACATAGGGGCCTGGAGGCAGTCATCAAGTTGTGGGGAGGATGCCTAGGGCTCTTGTACTTGCATGGAAAATATGTTTTTACTTAACTGGCTTGGGGAAGGTGATGGATATTACAGAGAAGTGTTTCAGTTAGGAATTGGTCAGGTAGTAGGTAAGCCAGCTAACAGTGGCTTAAGCGAGTCAAGGGATTTTATTTTGTCTCCAGTGTCCTTATGGTGGCTTCTTCTGTCTCCTGCTCTGTCATTCTGCTGCTCTGTCATCACAGCTACAATAAGGAAGAATGAGGAATGGGTTTGGAAAATACAACTAGCAGAGTCTTCCAAGGGGGCAGGGGGTGGGTGAATGGGGGGGTGGAGATAAAGTCATCAAGCCATGCCTTGTCACCACCACTATGGAGCTTTGATTTAAAAAAAAGAAAAAACTCTAAGAGCTTTCAAAGTCAGCTGGCGAGAGGACACACTGAGGGAGGTTTTGGAGAAATCCTGTATCTTCAAAGCTCCCCTCCATGTCTGTATCTACTGGATAAGCAGTCCTAAATTTGACTCTTGACTCCTTGAGAGTATATGATATAGCCTTAGCAGGTGCGTTGGCCTTGTCTGGATGGGCCGTGGCACTAGGCAGGGATCTTCAAGAGCCTTCCATGGGGCCTCAGCTGGAGGACAGCTGATACCACTTGGAGACAATAGTTTACTAATTAGTTTGGGGAACCTCGTACTGGTAAACTGGCTCTACAAATTTTTTTTAATCTAAAACACCACCATGATCTATAGCATTCTCTGGTTGCCAGTGTGTAAGTACTTCCACTCTGACCAATTTCAAGCTACCACAGTATGACAATCAACTTACAGAATTCCTGAATATTTAACAATCAGCTCTTGGGAGGCTGTACATGCCAACTCTAGTACATCACTCCTGCGAGCCCTTCTGCGGGGACCCGCAGAAATAACTGTGGGGACCTTTGAGGAAAGACTGAGGATTTGCCATCACATGAATGGGACTGAAGTCATTACAAGTTGAATATGAAAAGGCAATCAGGCAATTAAACCCAACTTTGTAGTAACAAGCTGATGAGGTTAGATACTTGGGCTATATTTGCATTAAAATATTTTAATATGCATTCTCATTATAACAGACAACTGTGCAGATCCATTTATTCAGCAGGTATTTATTGAAAACCTCCTCTCTGCCAGGGACTATTTGAGACACGAGGGACAAATACAATGAATAAAATAAAGTTATTGTCCTCCTTGAGTTTATACTCTAGTACATATGAAATGAGGTCAGGTAGTTATCATTGTTAGGAAGAAAATTAAAGCAGAGTAGAGGATAGTGAATGAGAGAATTTTACTTTAGGGAGTTCAGGGAAACCCTCACTGATGAGTTAACATTTGAGCAAAGGTGGGAATGAAGTGAGGGAGGGAGGCGGGCTCCCTCTGGGGGGAACACTCCAGGCTGAAGCAGGAGCACATGGGAGGATCCTGAGATAGAAGCAAACTGGGCATGAGTGAGGAACAGCAGGAGTCCAGTGTGGCTGGAGCTCAGTGAACAAGGAGGAGTGTGGTAGGAAATGAAGTGAGAGAGGTAGAGAGAAGCCACATCATGGACGCTATGCACAGAGTTTGCATTTGATGCTCAATGTGATGGGAAAACATGGAGGGTTCTGAGCAGAAAATAACAATATCTCCTTTGCATTATAAAAGGATGTTGTGTCAACATCATGTGGGTGGTAAGAGAGGAAGCAGAGAGACCAATTAGGAAGCTATTGCTACAGTTTGGGTGAGAGATGACAGTAGTTTAAGCTAAGGTAGTAGAAGTGGAGGAAGTCAGAAGTGGTTAGATTGTAATAGAGTTTACAGGACTTAACAGGAAATCAGGATATGAGATGAAGTAAAAAGAAGATGAGTCTTAGATAAGCTCAATATCTTTGTGCTCTCCTCCCAAATTTTTGGGATTGGTAGGGAAGAGCAGGTGGAAAGAACTAAGAGTTCAGTGAAATGATGATATGTCTTTATTTTGTCTTCATTCTTGAAGGATATTTTTGCTGGGTGTAGAATTCTGAATTGACATTTGTTTTCTTCCAACATGTTAGGCATTGAGGAGAAAACCAACCATAAAGGTGACATTTTCAAGCAAACAAAACTGAAACAGTTTGCCACTTGAAGATCAAATACACTAAAGACATTCTAAATGTTTTATTACAGGCAGACAAAAAATGATCCCAAGTAAAACGTCTAAATGAATATTGACTGTAAATAATGGTAAGATTATCTTGAGGTTTAAAAAATAAATATTTCATTTGAAAGGCAAAGATTGCCAGAGTAGATAATAAAAATCCAACTATATATTGTCTATAAGAAATATACCTAAAGAATAAATATACAAAAAAAGGCTGACAGTGGAAAGGTAGAAAAAGTATGTTATACAAATACTAAACAAAAAAAAAGCTGACATGGCTAGATTCGTTACAGAATAAAATAGACTTTAAAGCCCAAAACATCTCATAATGGAGAGGGGTGGTCATTTCATAATGATAAAAATCCAATTTACCAGGAAGATATAACAATTCTAAATTTGTATGAACCTAACGACATGCTTTTTAAAAGGTGAAAGCAGGGGGAAGCAGGTTCTGTACTGAGACGAGCAGTTGCTAAATTGGGTAGTGGACAAAGAATCACCTCTTAGTGGCTGCTGCTCCCAGGGATATGTACTCAATGAAGCCATGGGCCTGGACCCACCGGAGCACCTGCGTTGTTTGGCAAAGAAGTACAAGACTCCAGGTTGGATTGGCCAACCTCTAAGCCTCAGCTGGAAAGAAAGCTTTGTGGGCCCAGTGTGCTTCTCTTGGGGCTGAGCCGACAACAGGCAAACCTGCAGGTCAAGAGCACGTGACATCAGATAGTGCTGGGCCTACTCCCTTACAGAAATGACCCAGATCTCAGACCTCCTGGACATTGCCCAGGGAAGACTTGGTATCCTTGTTGGCAAATATGTAAACTTTCTTAAGGGGAAATGGGTCCATGACTTCTTTGGCTCCATTTAGGTTTCAAAAGAGTTATATGAGGGACCTTCCAGGCCCCTTGCCCACAAATCCCTCCCACTCTGTGGCTGCAGGAAAGGGAATTTAAGGAGCCCTATTTCAGGAGTTGGGACACAGCACAATTTAAAGGAAAGAGGATGGGCTGTACTACCAGGCAGAGCTCCGTTCAAATCCCAGTGTTGTCAGTCATTTGCTGGATGATGTTGACAAATAACTTAACCTTTGTGAATTGCAGTTTCCTCACCTATAAAACGGAGATTATAACTGTATTACTTTATAGGATTCTTGCGAGGATTAAATTAAATAATGCTTTTGAAGAGTTTAGCATAGAACCTGGTACATAGGAAAAAAGTTGTACCATTATTATTATATTTGCCACAAGCTTGCTTATAATAACAACAACAAAAAAGGAAACAACCTAAATGTCGATCAATGGGGAGTTGGTTAAATAAAGATGTTACTTACATATATACAGGTGGTGTCTGTGAAGCCCTTTAAAATTACAATGCATATCTATACTTGTTAATTTGGAAAACTGTTCATGTTATTTATTATTTTGTAGGGAAAAAAACAGGGTTTTATATCAGTATATATAATATGACCTGATTTTATGTTTAAATGAAGTTTGTATAAAGGTATATAGATGTATGTATAATTATATGTATAAGTGCTTAGAAAAATGTTTGGAATGAGATATACCAAACCGTTAACAGTGGTTATTACTGCAGGGTGAGTACATGGGTACATTTCTTTTCTTTCTGCTTATCTGCATTTTAATTTTTTTAATAATGACCATGTGTGATGTGTGTAATAAAAAGAATAATAAAGGAAAAGATAAAAATTTGTGGTCCAGAACAAGAAAGGACTCCAAATGAGGTCGGCCCAACATAAAGCAGAGTGAAAAAAGGAATGAAGGGGTTTTTTTTTTAAAGGAAAAGGAAGCTTCATCCAGCTTTTAGAAATTGTGATAAAATACTTATATGTGGAATCTAAAATATGACACAAACGAAACTATCTATGAAACAGAAACAGAATCAGAGACATAGAGAAAAGACTGGTGGTTGCCAAGGGGGAGGGGGGTGGGGGAGGGATGGAGTGGGAAGTTGGGGTTAGCAGATGTAAGCTTTTATTTATAGAGTGAATAAAAACTATCTATGAAACAGAAACAGAATCAGAGACATAGAGAAAAGACTGGTGGTTGCCAAGGGGGAGGGGGGTGGGGGAGGGATGGAGTGGGAAGTTGGGGTTAGCAGATGTAAGCTTTTATTTATAGAATGAATAAACAACAAGGTCCTACTGTATAGCACAGGGAACTATATTCAATATCCTGTGATAAACCACAATGGAAAAGAATATTTTAAAAAGAATGTATATATATGTATAACTGAATCACTCTGCTGTACAGCAGAAATTAATGCAACATTGTAAATCAACTATACTTCAATTAAAAAAATATTGATTGAAAAAAAGAGTTCAGGTAGAAAAGACAGTACACAGAATGGGAGAAGGTATTTGCAAATCATATATCTGATAAGGGACTTGTAGTAGAATATATAAGGAACTCTACAAGTCAATAATAAAAAGACAAATGATCCAATCTTTAAAAATAAATAAAATTGTGATAAAATATACACAACATAGACTTTACCATTTTAACCATTTTTAAGTGTACAGGTAAGTGGCATTAAGTACATTCACACTGTGTGCAGCTATCACCACCACCTTCCATCTCCAGAACTTTCCTCTTCCCAAACTCAAACTCTATACCCATTAAATCTCCCCATCCCCCCTCCAACCAACCCTTGGCAACCTCCACTTTACTTTCTGTCTCTATGAATTTGACTACTCAAGGCACCTCATATAAGGAGAATCCTATATTATTTGTCCTTTTATGTCTGGCTTATTTCACTTAGCATAATGTCTTCAAGTTTCATCCATGTTGCAGCCTGTGTTAGAATGTCTTTCTTTTTTCGGGCCAAATAATATTCCATTGTATGTCTACACCACATTTTGTTTATCCATTCATCCATTGATGGACATTTGGCTTGTTTTCACCTTTTGGAGATTGTGAATAGTGCTACTGTGGACCTCGGTGTTTATCCGGCTTTTTAATGGAAGGCCTCCCTTCGTCAGTCTGTGTCTGGCCTCTCTTCAACTGCCAATCAGGTTGAGATTCACCTAGCATTTCACAGGCAGCTACTGAGTTCCAGGAACTAGGCTAAGTGCTTTCAGTCCATTGTTTATGAAACCGCCCCCAAAAAAACCCTGTAAGTGAAGTAAGCACAATTATCCCCACTTTACAGATGAGGCTACTCAAGCTCAAAGAAGTCAAGTAACATGCCCAAGGCCACTGTAACAGAGATGCAGGATGGACTAGATTATGCTATAGTAACAAATGATCTCAAGATCTCAGAGACAGGTGGTTTTTTCTCTGACAAATAATTATTTCTCACTCATGTTACATGTCATCATAGGTCAGCTTGTCCCTACTCTGTATTATTGTCACTCCAGGCTGAAGGAACAGCCCCTCTCAGGGACATTGCTGGATTCATGGTAGAGAGAAAAGAAAAAGATAGCAGACCACAAGCTAGCTGAAAACATCTGCTTAGAAGTGACACGGCCATTGACACCCACGTTTTATTGACCAAATCAAATCTTATGGCCACTCCTGAATTCAATAGGGCAGAGATGTAGTATAACCCTACCCCAGGATGGACAGTGAATGGTTTAAACAGAAATGTAATCTACTGCAGCTCCACAGCTGGGGATGCTCCTGGAGCTGAGAGAAATGACAGTAAATCTGCTGGGGAAGCTGGCAGGTGTTCAGGCTGAGTCTACTTTGCAAAAGTAGAAGCCAAAGTCTGTGAGCGCCCCAGAAGCGTTCTATCTCCAGAGGACTGACCCACATTAACCAAATGCAAGGGAGACTATAGACAAACAGGAGGTCAAGACGTTTGTTTACAGTGAGAATTGGAAAGGCCACAGGGATCGGATATGTGGGTCCTTTCGAAATACAGTGTCTTTCCCGGAGTGAGGGCTCCTAAGGATCCTGCTGTAACCAGGAGGCTGCTGGTGACCCTGCAGTCAGCACTGCAGAGTAATAGGTAGGGCTGGAGGCTCCTGTGGTAAAACACAAGACAGGTCCAGCCCCCCTAATTCCCTGAAATACTGCCATCTTTTTACTTTCATGTAGAAAAAGCAAGTCATTGTGTGCCTGGCACTGTGCTAGCAAAAATCCCCCAAGGACCTCCTTGGAGCCCTATAAGTGGAGATTATTCAGCCTGTTTAACAGGGGGAAATGGGAGCAAGATGGACAGGGATATATATACATCAATACACACACTTTATATGGGTACATTATATCTTATATATTATATGTCATGATCTTGCCTGCCTACATTTTATATATATACATAATATATATATGTTATACATAATACATTATATACGTCTGTGTGTGTGTGTGTATAGTAGGCAGACAAGATGAGAGAAAGGTCAAAAATGGGCAGAAGACCTAAATAGACATTTTTCCGAAGAAGACTTACAGATGGCCAAGAAGCACATGAAAAGCTGCTCAACATCACTAATT
>NC_041216.1:10590553-10590769 GCF_002837175.3 Physeter macrocephalus | reverse complement strand
GGGCCCGTGAGCCATGGCCGCTGAGCCTGCGCATCCGGAGCCTGTGCTCCACAACGGGAGAGGCCACAGCAGTGAGAGGCCCGCGTACCATAAAAAAATAAAAAAATAAAAAAAAAAAACTAGAAATAGAATTACCATATGATCCAGCAATCCCACTACTGGGCATATACCCAGAGAAAACCATAATTCAAAAAGACACATGCACCCCAATGTTCA
>NC_041216.1:10556377-10590432 GCF_002837175.3 Physeter macrocephalus | reverse complement strand
GGAACCTAGAAAAATGGTACAGATGAACCGGTTTGCAGGGCAGAAATTGAGACACAGATGTAGAGAACAAACGTATGGACACCAAAGGGAGAAAGCCGCGGGGTGGGGGGGGGGGTGTGATGAATTGGGAGATTGGGATTGACATGTATACACTGATGTGTATAAAATTGATGACTAATAAAAACCTGCTGTATAAAAAAAAGGGGGTTTTCCTGGTGATGTAATTATGTATATTTAGATTTTTTAAAAGTATTTTCTGATCTGTATTGAGCACACATCAGTCTATAATTGGGAAACACTTATTAAAAATTAAAACAATTCTAAAACAAATTAGTGGACGGAAGAATTGCAACAGTTATGGGAATTCGCCCTTCCTGGATTTTCTATCCAAACCCCATCACAGCAGTCCTTTTTTGGGCGCCTGCTTTCTGCCCAGATGGCAGGTGTTGCATCTACAGTGAAAAACAAGATGCAGACACGTCCTCACAGAGCTCCCAAGGTGGGAAAGATAATGAATGTGTGGTTTCCATCAAGCGTTATGGAGGTCGGAGAAGTGAGGGTGGCGAAGAGCTTTTCCCCAAATGCCCAGTGACCAAGAGGTTGGTCCTCCAGTCAGAGTGTTTCAGAGCAAGGGTTTCAGACCTGAATTCAAAATTCTAGTTTCATTACCTTAGCTGTGTGAGACCCCCACTCCCACCCCAGGCAATAATGAAACCTCTCGGCTTCAGTTTTGCTCTCTGTAAAATGGGTCACTGAAAGATTAACTGAGATAATGCATGTAAAATCCTGAGCTCGGTGGCTGGCCCACAGCGAGCTGCTGATTTGTGTGTGTGTGTGTGTGTGTGTGTGTGTGTGTGTGTGTGTGTGTTGGGTTTTCGTTGCTGCGCGCAGGCTTTCTCTAGTTGCAGCGAGTGGGGACTACTCTTCATTGCACTGCACGGGCTTCTCATTGCGGTGGCTTCTCTTGTTGCAGAGTATGGGCTCTAGGCACGCAGCCTTCAGTAGTTGCGGCACTTGAGCTCAGTAGTTGTGGCTCGCAGGGTCTAGAGCGCAGGTTCAGTAGTTGTGGTGCACGGGCTTAGTTGCTTCACGGCATGTGGGATCTTCCTGGACCAGGGCTTGAACCCGTGTCGCCTGCATTGGCAGGCGGATTCTTAACCACTGCGCCACCAGGGAAGCCCAAGTCTCTGATATTTAAGACATTTGACCCAGGACTTCCAAATCCAAGTTTGTTGTTCTTCTCAGCCCATTGCACTGCCTCTAACTAGGAGCAAGGCGTACTTCCTCAGTCACAGTGGTGCTCCCTGCAGTGTGGTAGGGACTTTATGTCCCTGCAAAATAATGACTGGCAAGAAACTGTTATCTCTAAGAAGACAGAACTGGGAGGCAGGGGTGGGGAGACTGCATAGCCTTCTGAACCGTTTGAAAAAATCATTTTCTTGTCCATGAATTCTTCTCAGGCTTAAAAATATGGGAATGAAATTATTTTAATAATTTGAATTAATGAACTCTTTAGTGACTCTTTCAGCGGAAAGCTCTTTTCCCTCCGCAGAGCTCGGTTCTCCTCAAAGCTGAGTCTGAGGACCACCTTTATGGGAACCTGTGCTCCGCCCCACCACCCCTCCACTGGCTCCAATGAATCAGAATTTCTGGGGCAGTGGAGGAGGGAGAAGCCTGCTTAGTCTCACTTTTAATTAGCTCCCTTGGTAATTCTCCAAGACACCAAAGTTAAAGAACCACTGCTTTATGAACCCTTTGGCATATCAAGTGCTTAGAAATGTTACTTTCCCCTCAGTCTGCTTTCACTGAGATGATATAACAGTCCAGCAGGCCAAGAGAATCCACCTGTAACTTTGACATTATTTACTGTGCAAACTAAAATTATTCACCCTGTCATCCATTGTCATACCAACACCAGCGGTCAAATGCTGCCTCAACGGGTTAAATCAGCATAATGGTATTCTATGTAAATATATTTTTAAAAAATTGAACAGGCTCTTTCCACTGTATTGCAGACAAGCTCTAAGATGTGTAAAGTGAAAAAAATCAAAGTGTACAACGATGTGCTTAGCCTGCTAGCACTTGTATAAAAGTGCTACACACACAAGATATACACATACGTACTGGTGTACGCAAATTTTAGTGTATGCAAATCTCTGGAAGGATAAACAAAAAACTGGGGTGGGAGGAGTTGTGGTTGCCTCCAGGAAGAGGAAGTGGGGATGTGGGTAAGAGAAAGACTTTTCACAGTGCTGTGTACCTACCCTAGCTCTTGAATTTTGAACCATCTGAATGCATTCTTTTTCAGAAATAAACTCAAATGTGAAAGCATGCTGCCCGCGTGACGCTATCTCTAAGCTGCTCTGAATGCATAAGCCTCGTTCTCAGCTCATCCCTATGGCTCCCTGTTCTTCAGACCGTCTTTTCATCTAAGGCTCTCCTTCCACGGAGTCAATCACTGAACTTGTCCATCCGCAGACATACTTTGACCAGACTGTTAAGCCAGACAACTCCACTGGCACTTAACATTCCAGTCCGGAGGCAGCACGCTTGCAAAAGATTTCATGATTTTAGATTCTGGCAAGAGGCAAGAGGTCAGTGTGCTTATGTAAGCCAGCATCGCTTCTCCATCGAGACGTGCTCAGGAAGATAAGGTGCCCCTCAGCCTCCCACTGCACCACGGCACACATAGGACCAGAGGCAGCTCTGAGACCCTTGAGAGGGAGGGAACTGAGTCCCCATCCTGATGAGGGGCCTTGACCAATCCTAAATTGATTAGTTTCAGCCAAAAAGTGACATATTATTAAGAATAACATAAGGGAGGGAATTCCCTGGCAGTCCATTGGTTATCACTCTGCGCGTCCACTGCTGGGGGTCCGGGTTTGATCCCTGGTCGGGGAGCTAAGATCCGCAAGACGTGTGGCCAAAAAATACAATTAAAAATTAAAAAATTAAAAAAATTAAAATGTGTTAATGGACACTTTGCAAACGCGTCCAAGTTTAAAAAAAAAAAAAAAGAATAACATAAGGGTAACAGGATCCAGCCATTCCACTCCTAGGTATTTGCTCAAAAGAAAAAGAAATATTATGTCCATATGAAGACCTGTACACGAATGTTCATAGCAACTTTATTTGTAATAATCCCAAACTGGCAACAACCCAAATGTCCAACAAATTGTGGCATATCAATACAACAGAATACTACTCAGCAATAAAAAAGAATTAACTACTGATACTTGCAACAACATGGATGAATCTAAAAAAAAAAATTGCTGAATGAAAAAAGCCAGACCGGGCTTCCCTAATGGCGCAGTGGTTGCGCGTCCGCCTGCCGATGCAGGGGAGCCGGGCTCGCGCCCCGGTCGGGGAGGATCCCGCATGCCGTGGAGCGGCTGGGCCCGTGAGCCATGGCCGCTGGGCCTGCGCGTCCGGAGCCTGTGCTCCGCAACGGGAGACGCCGCAGCAGAGGGGGGCCCGCATACCACAAAAAAAAAGAAAAAAAAAAGAAAAAAGCCAGACCAAAAAGGAGTGCATGATTTCATTTATAAAAATCTCTAGAGGGCTTCCCTGGTGGCGCAGTGGTTGCGCGTCCGCCTGCCGATGCAGGGCAACCGGGCTCGCGCCCCGGTCTGGGAGGATCCCGCATGCCGTGGAGCGGCTGGGCCCGTGAGCCATGGCCGCTGGGCCTGCGCGTCCGGAGCCTGTGCTCCGCAACGGGAGAGGCCACAGCAGTGAGAGGCCCGCGTACCGCAAAAAAATAAATTAAAAAAAAAAAAATCTCTAGAAAATGCAGGCTGATCTATAGTGACACAAAGCAGATTAGTGGTTGCTCGGGTTGCGGTAAAGGGGAATGAGAGGGAAGGATTACCAAGAAGCAGGAGGAAACTTTCAGGGGTGATGGAGATGTTCACTATCTTGATTATAGTGATGGTTTCATGGGTGTATACATATGTCAAAACTTATCAAATTACACACTTTAAATATGTGCAGCTTATTGTATATAAAACCTCAACAAAGCTGTTTTTTACAAAAAGGATCATGGAGTATCATGTGGAACTCAAGTTCCATAGGTTATGCTTTTTGGGTTGAAGGAAATGTTCTATATCTTGATTGTGGTGGTAATTACACAACTGTATACAGCATTAAAGTTCATCAAATTGCATACTTAAAATCAGTGATTTTTGCTGCATGTAAATTATGCCTCAATGAAATTGATTTTTACAAACAGGACATACACGTGGGCACATTCACACACACACAGAGACCAGGTTAGCAACTGGACCCCAGGGACATCTGATGCCCACCAGCCACTGCTGCAAATATACTCTCTTCATCTTTCTCTCTCTCTTTTCTCTGGCTCTCCATATGCCTACATCATTCTTCTCTCCAGTTCTTTGGCCTGAAAGGCAGAACATTCAGCAGCCAGTACTCTGAGCTTTATATTCTAAGGCCCAGATATCAAAAAAAACAAAACAAAAAGAAACTTCTCTCTGAGTCAAGTTGCAAAATTCGTGGAGAAGGATTCTGATTGGTCCGTTATGAGTTGTGTATTAGGCCTTTGTTCACTTGTTCAAAAATTACTGATCAGCACTTGCAGACACTGTGCTTGGCCCCAGGATCCCTCGGAGAATGAGACTAATGAAGTCTCTGCCCCAGTGGAGCTTACAATCTAGTGAGGAGGCAGGCAATAAACGAGCCAACAAATAAACACTCCCACTTCAAATCATGGTAAGTGCTTCAGAGAGCAAAACTGAGAGAAAGGGGAGAGAGAGTGATGGGGCATGGGGTTATCTTGGTTTCTAAGGTGGTGACATTTGAATAGACATGAAGGATAAGGGGTCAGCTCTCCAAAGATCTGGCAGAAGAGAAGTTAGAGGGAACAGCATGTGTAAAGACCCTGGGGCAGGTCTGTGAGGCCAGGTGGCTGGAGCAGTCAGGAAAATGGAAGGAGATGAGGCCAGACCATGTAGGGCCTTGCAGCGCAGGGAGGGGAAGTTGCATTTTATTCCGAGTGTCTTGGGAAGCCTCTGGGGCAGTTGAAGCAGAGGACTGGCTTGATGTGATTTTTTTTCAAAAGCTCCTTTGGCTGCTATGAGAATAGGTTGTAGCAGGGCACCAGTAGAAGGCACATATTGAAGGCACACCAACAGGACCTGCTAACGGGTTGGGTGTTAGGGAAGAAGGAGGGAGAAGGTTAGGGAAAAAAGATGGTGTATAGGCAAAGAAAAGAATAAAGTGGATAAACGTGGCTGAGGTGGAGTCCTGCTTACAAGCAAGACATCTCCCACCGTGATCACATGGCTGAAGGTGTGGATGGAGTGAACAGCAATCAAAGTAATACACGTCTATTTTAATTTCCCTCTCTAAGCCCCAGTAACCTGGTCTGGAAAAGGAGGTGGTTGGAATAGCTTCAGTGGTTCTCAGTGAGGAAATACCCATTACAGAATGATGACGTTTAGAGGAAGGGGCCAAGGGTTCTAGACATCTGGAAAATGTAGGATATCCCACATAATACAGAATGGTCCCGTGATCCACTTTCAAATGCCCCACTGCACATTTATAAAGATGAAAAACCTATAAAAATATCTGAGCCTAGAAACTACATCCATTTTACATACAAGCATGGTTTTTAAAAATACTTCCCAGGAGTACAACTCAAATGAAAATCAAGGGATTTGATCTGTATAGAGAATTGCTTTTGGAAGAGCTTGTCACCAATAGCAATGCTCATAGTTTTTGAAGTGCAGCACATAGCCATCAGTCTACATTTATAGCCGTGGCCTCCAGGGTGATTCTATGTGTAGATGCAAACATCTATTGCAGTCACTTCTAGGGTAATCACGCCTAAGTATTTACAAATTTAAAATACATTTTATTGTACATTACTTTCTTTTATTTTTATGAGTAGGAAATTGTAATCCTAAAAATATATATAGGGCTTCCCTGGTGGCGCAGTAGTTAAGAATCTGCCTGCCAATGCAGGGGACATGGGTTCGAGCTCTGGCCTGGGAAGATCCCAAATGCCACAGAGCAACTAAGCCCGTGCACCACAACTACTGAGCCTGTGCTGTAGAGCCTGCGAGCCGCAACTACTGAGCCCGTGTGCCACAACTACTGAGCCTGCGTTCCCCAACTACTGAAGCCCGTGCGCCTAGAGCCCATGCTCCACAACAAGGGAAGCCACTGCAATGAGAAGCCCGTGCACCACAATGAAGAGCAGCCCCTGCTCGCCACAACTAGAGAAAGCCCGCGCGCAGCCACGAAGACCCAACACAGCCAAAAATAAACAAATAAATAAATTTTAATATATATATACACATATATCTATACTAATTTAGTCTTCGAACAATCTTATGAGGTAGACACTGTCATTGGCCCCATTTTATAGATGAAAAAACTGAGGCACAAAATAGTACCCCAGTTCACACAGCTAATAAGCAGCAGAGCAGGAATTTGAACCCAGAATGATTACTACAAAAATCATATTGTCTGAAGCACTACATCATAGGTAGGTTATCTACAAATTTTATTTCAGGATAGTAAGGTTGTTATTAATATTGGTCTGATGAGGATGAGATTCAATGATCTAGATGCTCTAGGTCTCTCCCAGCTCTAAAATTCATTTATTTGGCTAGATTCCTAAACAACTCTTCCTACTCAATTTAGCCTTATACTTGGAAGCATGAGGAACTTCCCTGAAGAGGAACAGTGTTATGTCAAATTAATGAAGTTTTTTGCTTTTTAACACAATACCAAAGTCTAGTGAGGACACAGTACATACTCTCGCAAACATTGCTGGTGAAGAGGACAATGAGTGACCGCTTCTCAACAGAAATTCAGCAAAATGCCATATCCTTTGACTCTGACGTCATTCAGAAAATCTTTCCTAAGGAAATATATTTTTATGGTGGTAAAATACACATAATATAAAATTTACCATTTTAACCATTTTTAAGTATGCAGTTCGGTAGCATTTAGTACATTCACAATGTTGTTGTGCAACCATCACCACTAACTAGTTCCAAGATATTTCATCACTCCAAAAGGAAACCTCATATCCATTCAATAATCACCCCTCATTCCCCTCTGCCCCAATCTCTGACAACCAACTAATCTGCTTTCTGTATCTATGAATTTATCTATTCTGAATATTTAATATAAATGGAATCATACGATATGTGACCTTCTGTATCTGGCTTCGTTCACTCAAAATATTGTTTTTAAGGTTCATCCATATTGTAGCATGTATCAGTACAGTATTCCTTCTTTGTTTTAACTTTTTTAGGTAAAATTCACATAACATGAAATTAAACTTTTCTTATTTTATTTATTTTTGCCTCGTTGGGTGTTCATTGCTGTACGCGAGCTTTCTCTAGTTGTGTCAAGCGGGGGCTACTGTTTGTTGTGGTGCGCGGTCTTCTCATTGCAGCAGCTTCTCTTGTTGCGGGCTCAGTAGTTGTGGTTTGCTGGCTCTAGAGTGCAGGCTCAGTAGTTGTGGTGCATGGGCTTCACTGCTCTGCGGCATGTGGGATCTTCCTGGACCAGGGCTCGAACCCATGTCCCCTGCATTGGCAGGTGGATTCTTAACCACTGTGCCACCAGGGAAGCCCCGAAATCAAACATTTTAAAGTGTACAATTCAGTGACATTTAGTACAGTCACAGTGTTGTGCAACTACCACCCTACCTGGTTCCAAAACATTTTCATCATCCCAAAATTAAACCCATACTCATTAGAATGTTAATTCCCATTCTCCCCTCCGCCACTGACAACCATCAATCTACTTTCTGTCTCTATGGATTTATCTATTCTGGATATTTCATATAAATGGAATAATATACTATATAACCTTTTGTATCTGGCTTTTTTTACTGAACATGATGTTTTTTGAGGTTCACCCACATTGTAGTATGTATCAGTACTTCATACATTTTTATGGTTGAGTAATATTTCACTGTATGGATATACCACATTTTGTTTATCCATTCACCCATTAATGGACATTTGGATCATTTCCTCCTTTTGGTTATTGTGAATAGTGCTGCTATGGACATTTGTGTACAAATTTTTGTTTGAACACCTATTTTCAATTCTTTCAGGTATATGTGTATATATATTATATATATATAAGATTGGAATTGCTGGGTCATATGGTAATTCTTAAGAATGTTTTTTTTTTTTTTTGGTTGCGCTGCACGGCAGGCAGGATCTAGTTCCCAACCAGGAATCGAACCTGTGCCCCCTGCAGTGGAAGTGCAGAGTCTTAACCACTGGGCCACCAGGGAAGTCCCAAAGGGTCATATGTTAATTCTAAGTTTAACTTTTGAGGTGTCACCAAACCAAACCATTTCCAAACCATTTTCTACAGTGGCTGCACCATTTTACATTCCTACCAGCAATCTTCCAATTTCTCCATCTTCACGTTCTCTTAACGCTTATTTTTGTTGTTGTTATGGCCATCCTAGTGGGTTTGAAGTCATATCTCATTGTGTGTGTTTCGATTTACATTTTTCTAATGACTAATTACGTTGAGCAGCTTTTCTTGTGTTTATTGGCCATTTGTATATCTTCTTTGGAAAAATGTCTATTCAGATCTTTTGTCCTTTTTAAAAATTGGGTTGTTTGTCTTTTTGCTGTTGAGTTGTGCCTGAGGAAATAATTTTAAATTGGAAAAACTATTTAAACATAAAGATATTTGTCACAGTATTATTTACAATAGTGAAAAAATTGAAAATGACACAAATGTCTAACAATAGGGGATACAAAAACAGTCCCAGCCCTCAAGGGCATCCTGTCCTGTCAACAAAGCACAAGAAAAACAATAAATTCAGTAAGACCCATGTTCAGGGTGTGCACAGGGTACCAAAGATGCTCAGAAGAGGGGTTGGGAGCATGTCAGGGGCATCTTCCCCAAGCAAGTGAAGAAATGTGAGGATAAGTGTATGCAAAGCAGAAGAATGGCATGCATCCAGAGTTGCAAAAGAGAATGATACAATTGGGGAACTACAAAAAGTGTTTTGGTCTGTGCTGTGAGGTTCAGTGTAGGGAATCAGGAAGGAGCTGGAGCAAGAAAGTTCTTTTGTGCTAAACCTTTACCTGAAAGCTCAGAGAGCTTCAGAAGGAGGCAACATAATGAACTTTATGTTTTGGAAAGATAACTCTGACAGTCACATGAAGAATTGTTGATGGTGGGTCCAGACTAGGGTCTAGTTAGGAAGAGTTACAAGACAGAATGAACTAAAACAGTGGCTGTAGGGAGAGGAGTTAAGAAGGTCAGGGATTAGATATGATCCCTATGTCATAGTTCCTGCCTGTTATGTATTAGATTGTGCCCCCCCAGCAAAATAGTTAGGCCGAAATCCTAACCCCCCAATACTTCACAATGTGACCTTCTTTGGAAATAGGGTCGATGCAGATGTAATTAGTTAAGATGAGGTCATACTGTAGTAGGATGAACCCCTAATCAATATGACTGGTATCCTTATAAGACAGTCATGTAAAGATAGAGACACACAGGGAGAACTCCATGTGATGACGAAGGCAGACTGGAGTGATGCAGTTGCAAGCCGGGGAGTGTCAGAGGTTGCCAGAAAACCACCCGAAGCTAGGAAAAGGCAAAGAAAGATTCTCCTACAGGTTTCAGATGGACCGTGGCCCTGCTGACACCTTGACTTCGGTCTTCTAACCTCCAGAACTCTGAGACAATAAGTATCTCTTGTTTAAGCCACCTGGTCTGTGGTACTTTGTTACAACAGTCCTGGGAAACTAATACACTCCCACTTATTTAGGATGATGTCCTGGCATAATTATGTAGTTCAGTAAATACAATAGCTAACATTTCTTGAGCAGTTACTCTGTGTCAGGCTGTGTTTTAAGTGCTTTACTCAGAGCAACCCATTTCAACCTCTCAATTCCCTGTGAGGAAGATTCTATTATTATTTCCACTTTATATTTAAGAAAACTGAAACACAGCATAGTCAAGTCAATTTCCCAAGGTTACAAAGCTAGGTAAATGGCAGAGCCAGATTTCATGCTTGGCAGGCTGACTCCAAGCTCTAGTGTTCTTACACAATATACTATGCAGCCATTCTAATAAATATTTGCTGAAAGTTTCGATGGATGGATGAATGAATGAATGATTGAGTAAATCTGGATTTGTTACCAGGGTGAATAGTAGAGGTGATGAAGAAGAGAGAGGAATCAAGCCTGATGCCAAGGTGTTTTGCTTGGAAGACTTAAATAAGGGATCTCCATTTATTGAGGCAGGAAAAAGAGGGGCAAAGTCAGATTTGGGGGATGGAGGTTGAAAGCTGGAGAAACAATGAATACATTTTTTGAAATGCTTAGTTTGAACCACCGTGAGACAAGCAAGTGAGATGTCCTGTAGACTGTTGGACAAATGGATCTGGAGCTCCAGAGAGAGATGTGGGTTGTAATTATAGATTTGGGAGCCATCAGTGTACTTAATATCAGGGGTTTGGATGAGATCACCAAAGCAAAATATGTAGGAAGAGAAAAGCAGACCACCTAAGACAGAGCTTTGGGGAAAACTGGAATTCAGGGGACCAGTGGGGGTAAAGGAGCCTTTACTTACTAGCACAGGGTCTGTCATGGAAAGGATAAAAGTCAGGTTATAGTGGGTTGAGGAGTGAATAGAAAATGAATCAAAGGGTAAGCATACATGCTGCAAGTGAGAAAGTGAGAAAGATGGATGATGGGCTGGGGCAGAGAGTAGGTGCAGAGGCAACTATACACAGTGCTGTGCCGGGGTTGCTCATACCAAGTGATTGTTAAATTTCAGGAATTTTGCAAGCTGGTTGTTAAATACAGCCATTATTAAAAATTAAGTTGTGGGGACTTCCCTGGTGGTCCAGTGGTTAAGACTTCGCCTTCCAATGCAGGAGTGCAGGTTCGATCCCTGGTCAGGGAGCTAATCCCACATGCCTCGTGGCCAAACAACCAAAACATAAAACAGAAGCAATACTCTAACAAATTCAAGACTTAAAAAAAAAAACAACTAACTTAAAAAAAAAATTAAGTTGTAAACAACAAGGGCCTACTGTATAGTACAAGGAACTACATTCCATATCCTGTGATAAATGGTAATGGAAGAGAAAATGAAAAAGTATATATGTACAACTGAAACACTCTGCTGTACAGTAGAAATTAACACATTGTAAATCAACTATCCTCAATAAAATAAATTTTTAAAAATTAAGTTGTACAAACTTATAATTAAACTATATTTAAAGACAAAGGTCATTAATTCTTAAAACTCATCACTTTCTAATTATTTTACTACATTTTATTATTATCTATGGTATCTGTTCGATGGAAATATTATAATGGTGTGCTACTGCACATCTCTTCTCAAATCTATGTTCAGTGACGTCTACTGGTAGCTTGAAATTGTTCATGGCAGGAGTATTTATACCATGGAAACTGGAAAATGCTACAGATCAGAGATTGTTTCATTGTTTTGATGATTGGGTACATTTAAGAAATTAATGGAGGGATTCCCTGGTGGCACAGTGGTTAAGAATCCACCTGCCAACACAAGGGACACAGGTTTGAGCCCTGGTCCGGGAAGATCCCACATGCCACAGAGCAACTAAGCCCGTGCACCTCAACTACTGAGCCTGCGCTCTAGAGCCTGAGAGCCGCAACTATTGAGCCCACGTGCCACAATTGCTGAAGCCCGCGCGCCTAGAACCCGTGCTCTGCAACAGGAGAGGCCACCACAATGAGAAACCCGCGCACCGCAAGGAAGAGTGGCCCCCTCTTGCGGCGGTTTGAGCCCTGGTCCGGGAAGATCCCACATGCCACAGAGCAACTAAGCCCGTGCACCTCAACTACTGAGCCTGCGCTCTAGAGCCTGAGAGCCGCAACTATTGAGCCCACGTGCCACAATTGCTGAAGCCCGCGCGCCTAGAACCCGTGCTCTGCAACAGGAGAGGCCACCACAATGAGAAACCCGCGCACCGCAAGGAAGAGTGGCCCCCTCTTGCGGCAACAAGAGAAAGCCCGTGTACAGCAACGAAGACCCAATGCAGCCAAAAATAAAAATAAATAAGTAAATTTTTAAAAAAAGAAATTAATGGAGAAAATATTAGGAATGCATATTAAACTTAAAAGTGCATCCTGTCTGTAGCTATTACATTGTAAGCAGCACCAAAAAAATTGAAGAAAAGTCCTCCAGCATTCAGAAACTATTTTCCAATTCCACAAAGAAGTCACATCATTGATGAATGAGCGAAGTTCTAACGTAAGTCTTCATTGTTCTACTTTTGTGTCTTTAACAAAAGGGAAAATATTGACCATCATTTATGGTGGGTTTGTCAATTGCAACCATAGGTTGGCTAGGATGTAAGAGTTTGGCAAAAATCAACAAAAGCATTCTGTGAGAATTAATTGGCTATATGGAATTTACAGTAACGAGTAATGCATATTTTATTACTTTAAAATTGTATGTTACACATCCTTTATATAGTAAAATGTATAGTAAACATATATGTGTATATGTATATATGTACATGTGTAGATATACACACATACACATGTACACACAATTGATTTCCCCCCAGACATTGTTCAACCTCCTGACTACATCAGAGGCAACAGTCTCACTCCTATGGGAATGGGCCATTGGATTTAAGGTAGTAAAGGCCTTCTATGCCGAGTGGCTGGAGGAGGCACTGAATCTGCCAAGGACGAGAGAATGACAAGGGTGGGCCTTCAAGGCCCAAGGAACTCCATGCATTGAGTGATGGGGAGGGCAGCAGAGGAGAGCAACAATGAGGGGTAGTGGTTGTAACAGCTTGAAGAGAACTGTCTCAAGCTGGTATTACCCAAGGGCAGAAGAACAATGGTCTGGACGTGGCCACAGAGAGCTGACCCCTCATCTCCCACTGGCCTTTGTAGTACATGGGTCATGGGAGAATGAGTAGCTTCTGTTTTTTGAGGTTGCAGAGAAAACAGTGCCCTCAGGGGACAACTTGGTTTCAGTTAATAGTAACAGCTTCCACTTATTGAATGCAAGGGGAGTAGAGCGCAGTGATATAATCAGGGTTTCTGAGTTAGACATTTCAGGTTAGAATTCTAGCTCTGCCACTTACTAAATGTGTGATACTGAGCAAGGTACTCACCCTTTCTGAGCTTCCATGTCCCAATCTGTAAAATGAAGGAAATATTATCTACCACTCAATAGATAATACACTTAAAACACTAAGCACAGTGCCTGGCACATGGTAAACTTTCAGTAAATTGTAAATACTATTTGGCTTTGTAAGTGGAAAAGGAAGATACATAATTATATAAATACAATTATACATGGGGGTAAGGAGGGGAAAAGAAATACAATATAATAATGGTTGTCCCTGGATGTCAGAGGACAATGAGGTTTTTTCTTTCTTCACGTCCTCTGTATTTCCCAAAACGTCTACAACAAGAAAATTTTGACTTCCATTTTTTTAAAAAATATTTTTTAAAGCAAGGAGTGTGCATAGGAAGAAAAATCATTAAAAAAAAAAAAAAAGACCTGTGTTATCTCAGGGCATGAGAAAATAAAAGTCTTCTGCAGGATACGCAGGCCTAGCATCTGGGCAAATTATTGCAAACAGCAGAAAAAAACACTTGCAGGGTTTAGTATTTCTAAGTCATCCTTTTTCACCACTAAAAAATATTGATAAGTTTGAAGGCTGTCTCCTCTTCTCTATTGTCTGTCTCATCCTGTGATTTTTAGATTTCAAGAGGATTTGCAGTAATGAATAAAGGTGCTATAAATTAATCTAAACATGATTCAAATCTCTAATTTATGTATTCATTAAAATTTTACCTGTTATCAATCTTAGGGTTCCAGGTGTTAATGGCAACTCTAAGTGAAAGTCAAATATAATCATTTGCATAAAAGCATTAGAAGATGATTAATTGGTATTTTCATGCAGCTGTGATCTACTCTGCACTTCTAGAGCTAAAAAAAAATGTTTCACGAGAAACATTTACCTATGCTAATCCTCATGAAATTGCAGAACATCCTCCAGTTTTCCATGTACTCAGTTACGTTTATAGCACTTTCATTACTGGAGTCACATTTCATATTTCCGGATTTTAAAGGCATTACAATTGTGCACGCTTGAAAATTAGGCTGATTTCCACACCATTCCTTGAATATTTGTGTTCTGTTCTGACAGGAAGATAGAGATTAACTCTACTTGTGTTAACAAATTCCTGTTTGTGTGTCTTAGCATGATTTGGGGAATATATTCCAATTTCAAGGGGCCTAAACTAGAGGTGTCCTAAAAAATAAGTCACAGGGCTTAGGCAGGAAAGAGTTTTCAGAAAAGTGATTTATCTATGCTGAATAAAAGCTGTAGCACTGCCAGCTCAGATCCAGTTACAATTGCTAAAGCATGTCCAGGCTGGTTATCTAATGGCTCTGCAAGAATTTAGGCCACGCATTAATGCACTGAAGATAAAATCAATTTGAAAATTTCTTAAATCAAATACCAATCCTGGAGTAATACTCTCTGTGCAGGAGAATCAGCCAACAGTAATAGGAAGCCAATTATAAACTATAAACCACTCTGCTCAAATGTCCTGGTTTGTTAGTGGTGGGGCCCATTACACAGTTTGCACAAGTTGAATCCACTGGCTAGACAGAACTGCTGTACACAGACACATGTGCTCCTCTCTCCCCCACCCCCAACATTTAATATAAAGATGCAGCTCAATAGGGACTCACTGAGTACAAAAACCCACATAAACATGCTGAACATAAACATCTCGCCATTCTACTATAGCAGTACAGTCAAGCAGTTAGCAAAGAGCAGAAGCCTATGAAGATTAAATGAGATAATGCAAGTGAAATTCTGAGTCCAGTCATACTCAGCAGAAATTGGCTAGTAATATCTCCTTGTTCCTCCATCTTCCTGACTGCCCCAACCCCAAATTAGCAAAGGAGACAAAGTCTCCAACATTAAAAACACCTCTCCTGGCCTACTGCAAGCCATCATCAACCTACTACACATAAATGTCTCTCAGCTTCTACTCTCAAAACATTCTCATTCATTCAATTCTTATTTATTGCATGCATAGTATAAATCGGCCACTGAGTTTACATAAAAGATATGGCCTCTAATTTAAGGATTTCTTGAATAAGCTTTTTGAGCATAGATCTGACCGTGCAATTCTTTGTTTACCAACCTCCAGAGGCTCCCCATTGCCCAGAATAGATTCCCAACTCAAGACTGATTCAGAATGACCTTAGTGATGCCTGGACATGGACACTTTGAATAAACCACATAGTTGAGTCTGATGTTTCCTCCTGATTGAAAACAGTAAATAAACTTTCAAATTTCTTGTTATGATATGCAATACCCTCTACAATATGACTCCAATCTTCCCAGCCTCCCAAAATCCACACAATTTGGCCTCTGCCTGAATTTCACCTTCATGGGACTTCCCTGGCAGTCCAGTGGTTAAGACTCTGTGCTTCCACTGCAGGGGGAGAGGGTTCGCTCCCTGGTGGGAGAACTAAGATCCCGCATGCTGCGCGGCGCAGCCAAAATATAGATTTCACCTACACTGCTTGGAAAGTGCTTTCACTGCCTTCACATAGCATTTGCACATAGTAGCCTCCTTCACCTTCCTCAGAGATCTTCCCTGACCATCCCACCTAACTCCACACATAACCCCAGTCACTAGCCCCTTACCTACTTTCTTCCTAGCTTCACAGTACGAACCACTATCTGAAAGTGTATTACTTATGTGTACCTATTTATTCTCTATCTTCTCCACTAGAATTTAAACCCTGTAAGGGCAACACCTGTCTTATTTGCCACCATATCCTAAGTGCTTAGAATAGTGGGTAGTATGTGGCAGGTACTCAAATACCAAGTAAATCATCACTCTTCCTATAGGTGCTAAAATCACAGCACTTAACATGATATTTGTATAATCCCTTCTAGTCAAGGCCCTACTGGTTATTAAGAAACTGATTCAGGGGCTTCCCTGGTGGCACAGTGGTTAAGAATCCACCTGCCAACGCAGGGGACACAGGCTTGAGCTCTGGTCCGGGAAGATCCCACATGCCGCAGAGCAACCAAGCCCATGTGCCACAACTACTGAGCCCACGCTCCGCAACGAGAAGCCAACGCAATGAGAAACCCGCGCACCACAACGAAGAGTAGCCCCCGTTCGCCTCAACTAGAGAAAGCCGGCGAGCAGCAACGAAGGCCCAACTCAGCCAAAAATAAACTTTTTAAAAAAAGTCAAAGTGCTTCCAACAAAGATGTGATGGTAGAAGCCTGTGGAATTTCCTTGTTTCTATTTTCTAAGGTTTTTTTTTTTAAAAAAAGTCTTAAGCGGAGAGTGAGGATGAGAAAGATGTTAAAATGTAAGTTTTCAAGGGGACCAAAAGAGTAAATGGGATAGAGAAACACAGGATTGTCAGATGGTACTAAGGTTTACTTGAGATCATGACTTTAAACACAGAAACTGTTCCAGCAACTTCAGTTGCGTAAGTGCAGAGAAGGCAGCATACTGAACTTAACCAAAAATGGAGTCCAGCCAGGCAAGTATAATGAAGCAAGAGTTGGGGCAAAGCAATTTACTATGTAGCCAATAGTAACTAACACTGGACCACAGAATCTAAGCTGCATAATGAAGGACATGAGGTGAGAGGATCAGTGAATTATAAGTCACATAGTTCTGTAACCACTCACTCTAATAATTAGTCTACATATCTGGCTCCTCTTCTGGACTGAGGTCCTCCAAAGTGGGATCAGTGTCTTACCTTTTCATTCTTCGTACCTCATCACATGAATGTGTTATCTGGATGATGTTTTACCCATGGTTTAAAGGGAAATTTCCCACCCCCAAATTCGATATATAAACTTCCTCCTTTCTCACTGTTCTTGAGTGTTCAAGTAAAGTTTCAGTGCTTCATCAAAACCCTATGGTAGGACTTCCCTGGTGGCACAGTGGTTAAGAATCCAACTGCCAATGCAGGGGACACGGGTTCGAGCCCTGGTCCAAGAAGATCCCACATGCCGCGGAGCAACTAAGCCTGTGTGCCACAACTACTGAGCCTGCGCTCTAGAGCCCACGAGCCACAACTACTGAAGCCCACGTGCCTAGAACCCCTGCTCCACAATAAGAGAAGCCACTGCAATGAGAAGCCCCCGCACCGCAATGAAGAGTAGCCCCTGCTCGACACAACTAGAGAAAGCCTGCGCAGAGCAACGAAGACCCAACGCAGCCAAAAATAAAATAAAATAAATAAAAGCATGAAATCTTCGAACTTCCCAACCTCTAATTATTTCACCTCCAAAGTAATTATTAGCGGGATCCAAAACGGGCCTTGAGAATACCAAGTTTTCTAAGGAGACATAAATGAAACTCAACCTGAGGGTGGAGAACAAATGCACAGACAAAGAGCATGTAAAATATGTTTTATTGTTCTTTAAAAGGGCTCAGGGTTTGGTTTTAAATCAGGCTGCACACCTTTCATCAGTCTGACATCTCTCTCACCATGTCAAACTGGCTTCAGCTAGCAATACTTCATTAAATCCAAAAGAAAAAAAAACGTTTAATTTTGAAGAAAATCCAGTTCTGAGAACAATTAACATTAGTCTGTAATTTAAAACAAAATGAGGGCTAATGTTTCATGTTGCTTTATATACCCTTCTCCTCATACAGAACCAGGAATGTAATTTTCCTAACTCAGGCAGGCACTGTTACTGGTGGATACTGCTCGCTCGCTCGCTCTCTCCCTCTCTCTCTCTCTCTCTCTCTCACACACACACACACACACACACACACACACACACACACACTCTCTCTCTCTCACACGCTCACTATCCCTTTCTCTCTCTCTCTCTCCCCCTCCCTCCTTCCCTCCCTCCAATCTCTCTCTCTCTCTCTCACACACACACACACACACACACACACACACACACACACACTCTCTCTCTCTCACACGCTCACTATCCCTTTCTCTCTCTCTCTCTCCCCCTCCCTCCTTCCCTCCCTCCAAACAACAAAACTCAGAGCATGTCAAAGGAAAAAGGTTTGTTCTGGTATTGATCAAAACCCTTGAAGTCAACAGTCTATCTGAGCTTAGAGGGTATGCTGTTTTGATCTTGAGCCTATGTTAAAGGAATCTACTGTCAGGTTCTGAAATAAAGACTTTTGGATAGTACCATCATTTTTCACTTTAAAATCCTAGAAACAATTTCAAAAAGCATTATTTTGTTTTCTGGGATGGGGGAGAAGGGAATCTACAGATTTTCATTTATTTAAAAATCAAAACAACTCGGCATAGGAAACAGGCAGTTCATATAGCCAGCCAACATCTGAGGTATCATCAGTGTGAAACAAGGTCCTGGTCCATTCCTACTGGCCTAGCTGATCCTAACAAAATGGGAAGTTTATGGCTCTGCACAGCAAATTCCAACATGACAAGATGACTGTAAGACTTTATTCAAATCCTTAGAAGCAGAGCACTATTAATTATGTAATATTCAGCTGGAGAGTGCAAGAGCCCCTGATGGTATCCTCCAACTTGCTTTGTCAATGCAGCCTGGTCACAACTGCAAAGGAGCAGCAAAACAGCTTTTCTAGATCAGTACATTGAACCCAGCAAAGAATCTGCAGAAATGATACTACACCACTGCACTAGCCACACAGTCCCTTTGCTACACAATGAGCTGCTCTATGTCTCTCTTCTACCCTATTATGGCCTGTGGACACATACTCACTAGGCATTGTTGGTTTTGAACCAGCAAAAAAATTTTTTTTAATCTCAAAGAACCTAGTAAGAAAATAACAAGGCAATCAGTGGTTAAACTGAACTGTACATATAGGGGGCAGTTTGGGAAATACCCATTACAGGCATTTCTCAAGTCTAAAATATTGTGTCTTTGCTGCTACTCCTTTGACTGTTCCTGAAAATTCAGAGTACAAATAAGTCCTAAAATAAAAACTTTACACTAACAGCATTCTCTGACATCATTAGACAGAAAATCAGAGTAATGCTACAGCCCACAATTCTACAAGGTGTAGAAAGTGTGCTAATGCTCTGCCTGGACATATCTTTAGTGACGGCCTGGAGTACTCCCCTTCCAAAAACAATCATCTCTGGGACATCCACTTAGCTTCATTGGTTGGAAAAGAGATGAATTCGACTCTCAGCTAAGTTCTTTGAGAGACTCCTCTTAAAATGGCATTTCCCCACAAATTTATCAAAACAAAAAAGGCTCCTGGCTACTTTGCCTAATGTTGAATAGGGTTTTCAAGAAAAGAAACTAACATTGACTACCCCATCATCAGTAAAGACTAAAAAACACCTGGATCATATACTATATACGCCACTGCCTTTTCTTTTTTTTTTTTTTTTTTTTTTGGTGTTTTTTTGTTTTGTTTTTTTCCTAAAAGTGCCCAGGTGGGCTTAAGGCTGCCAGACTGCACGCACATCTACAGCAACATGGGCTTCTCTTATTTCACCTACAACTTGTATCAGAGGAAAGAAGAGGGATAGAAGAAAGTGAGAAGAAGGGAAAAATATACCGTGCCTTCCCCCCCACCCCCAAGAAAGAAAGAAATCCACAAAAGGGAGATCTATGTGCCAAGCATAATGGAAGAGTGTGCTCCCCAAACAGATGGTTCTGCAGAGGCTAATGTTCTGCTGGTTTTCCTTAGAGACCTTTTTTGAGAAAGTTAAAAGACAGGAGATTTTGAAATAATTCAATCCTGGCAGAAATTCAAACTCCAACACTAGGAGCAAAATCATCCTTCACTAAATTAATCCTTTTTTTTCTTTCTCTTTTTCTTTTCTTAAACATTTTATTCACGTTATAGAGGGATTTCTTTTTTGTTTGTTTTTTTCCAATCATTAGGAGAGTGGTTGAGGAGTACTGAATCCATCACTACTTTGATGACACAGTTAAGATTTCAGATTCACATTTCCAGGTACCAAGAGTTCCCTCTAAATGCCACGATCAAGTCAGCCTTCGTATACATTTCTTTCTACTGAACGCAGCAATGCCCATTGGTATCTCTGAAGCGTAATCGCATCTTAGGTCGGTATTTCTCCAGGTAAAGCAGCTGTTTGGAATTGAATGCTCCCCTTCTTTTTCTGAAAATACAAGAATGGCACACTTTATCATGTAAAAAAAGAGCTTCCTGATTCACTGAAATGTGTATTTATGGCCTATGGCCTTCTAACTCTACACAGCTGAAAATCAGCATATTTCCCGTACAACATCACTTCTTAAGTGAAAGGGCTGAACTGTAACATGAACTTTCTGTGTGCCTTCCTAAAAGAAGAAATAGACAAATTTTCTTTGTTATCTCTCATTAGAGTCTATTAATCGTTTAATAAAGATCAGAATGGTTAATCCAGAGACATCTGACTATACTCTTCCTAATTAATATATTCTTCATATTAGAAATGGCAGCAAGTATTTAGGATAAATGAGGAAGTATTTATATGAAGCAGCAGACACAGATGGCATTCCTTGAAATATGTTATCTTCCTAGAGCTGCTACCATACATTTCATGCCCTTTGTCACAAACAGTCATTTTTTTTATTTCTTTCTCTCTCTCTCTTTTTTTTTTTTTTAAGAAAAGGTTAGAAAGGGAAAGGGCAAGACAATAATTGCCAAAGAATTCTGGACAAAAAAATAGCATGGCCTGTTATTCCAGTCTGCTGTCAAGATTTTGTCTGGGCACTACCATCCTGATTCTGTGACTGAACGAACAGGTCACTTAAGAATCCTAGGTGATTAACTGCTCCTCTATAGTTTCTTCCTTTCCTCTTTGGCACAGAGAGTTACATTTGGAAGGCATTTTGGACAGCCATTAAAAGAGGCACCAGATCACTGAGACTCAGCTACCTAGCTATTCATTTTAAAGATTCCTAGATGTTCAAGTCATATACTGGACATATTCTACAATGCCCAAATTTGCCACCTAAATTAGAAAATCTTTAAATCTGGGAGCCAGTAGTGTTACTGTGAGTCTCTTTATCACTTGCTATTTTTGATATCTTCAAATAATATTTTAAGCCAAAGACAGCAAATTACCCTGTACTATGAATGGGTACTTTTTATAATTTCTTTCTCTTATATGATTTTGCTTTGTGTTTTTAAAAAATTAATTAATTAATTAATTATTTGGCTGTGCCAGGTCTTAGTTGTGGCACGCAGGATCTTTGCTGAGGCATGCAAGATCTTTAGTTGAGGCATGAGAACTCTTAGTTATGGCATGTGGGATCTAGTTCCCTGACCAGGGATCAAACCCGGGCCCCCTGCATTGGGAGCTGAGTCTTAGCCACTGGACCACCAGGGAAGTCCTGCTTTATGTGTTTCTGAACATAAAACTTCATACTCACTGTCTTATAAACTGAACTGCATCTTCGTACTTCATTCCACATTCAATCAAAGCAAGTGCGACCAGCACAGGTGCCCTGCAGAGATAAGCTCATTTGTAAATAACCACAGGTCTTTGGAATTAAAGGATTTTTTAAAACCCAGGATTACTTATTACCAAAATTATGTAAAGCTTGAGATTTCATTGTTCCTGTATACTAAAATATCTGATATTTTTCTACATAGTAAAAATATCTAAATCATTATAGCTTCTATGGTATTTTCTATTTTTAGTAAAGTACAAAATTCTAAACCTTTATTAAGAGATCTTTACTCTTTAAAACATCATCACATTATATCTCAAATTTTCACATCATTTTATGTCACCAAAAATCCACTGATCTTTAACCATTATCACAGTAAATGACCAAATGGATTATCTTGAGTGTCTCAGAATTTTTGTTACAAATCAATTTTAATATCATCTCTTCATCAAATACTAAAGAGGTGCTAGACTTCCTCAACAAAATCCTTTCCATGAGCTAGGAGAGTGGCAGAGAATTCGTAATTAGGACTTGTTTTCTATATATATATTAATATAACAAAGGAAATGATGTTTTTAATAAGCCCATTATAAGGCACTAACTTTGGACTTACTACCTAACTGGGATAGCTATTAGTTTAAAAAACTGCCCCAAATCAGGATAAGGACTAGAGACGTCTGACCCTGAAGAAGAACTGTACAACACTAAACTGCAAAAAAAGGAAAATAGCAAACGAAAGGGTTGAGCACAGTCACCACCACCTTGAGGCAACAGCAGCTTGCACTAATGTTTGGAGTCAAAGTGCACATTATAAATTGACATTTAATCTACTGTTGATGAGTGTTGCAAACACCATTCCATGCAGTGCTCAAGGAAAAAGATTTTAAAATCAAAGTCAACTTTCATTCTCCATACATTTCAAGAATTTAAGGTTCAACCATCTGCTCTTCATCTATTAACTTCCATTCATCTCAATCTAAAATTAACCATGTATAGATTCTTCAAATCTAAGGTTATTTTAACTTTGTTGCCCATTTCAAACACCTAAACCTTTGATTATTGGAAATGGAGAAACTGAATTAAGACTGTATTTTTGGCTCAAAGATAAGATAATTACATTAAACCAGTTTCAAAACAACTTATGAACCACCACGCACTAAACCCAGACTGACAAACAATGAAACATGAAAAGTTATTTTGAGAAATCATTACACCAGCTTTTGCTCTCATTTCCTTTCCTTTCAGGCAACTTAATATTTAGCGTAATAAATGCAGTTTCTATCAAAGTGAAATTTTTGATAATGAATTCACAGACAAAAGGGGAAGAGCTTACCTTCCCAGTCCTGCAACACAATGCACTGCAACACAGCAACCTGGCTCTTCACGAAATTTGGTTTTTAGTAGGTTTAGCCAATCGTCAACTATCTGATTAGGGGGTGGCGCTCCATCGTCAAAAGGCCAATCCTGGGAGGAAAAGGTCTTTTACATTAAATTGATATTTTCTCCAGAATTAACATCCTAATGCACAACAGCTGCATACACAGGGCAGGCCTAATTGCACTAACTGTACTACATGTACCTTTTTTTTTAAAATAAATGTATGTATGTATGTATGTATTTATTGCTGCATTGGGTCTTTGTTGCTGCGCGCGGGCTCTCTCTAGTTGCAGCAAGTGGGGGCTACTCTTCGTTGCGGTGCGTGGGCTTCTCGTTGCCATGGCCTCTCCCGTTGCAGTGCACGGGCTCTAGGCTCGCGGGCTTCAGTAGTTGTGGCGCACGGGCTTAGTTGCTCCACGGCATGTGGGATCTTCCCGGACCAGGGCTCGAACCTGTGTCCCCTGCATTGGCAGGCAGATTCTCAACCACTGTACCACCAGGGAAGCCCCGTATACCTATACTTAACCACACAATTCTGATCACTTCTGAAAAATGATCCAAGATCAAAATTCAAGTGTGCCAACTTAGCCTTCTCAATGAAGCATACATAACCAGCATCATAAGCATCAAACTTTTTCTTTGGAAATTATCTCTTATCAGAGTGATAAGAGGCTAGCATTCTTCAAATATTTTATCTGAATAGAGCAGTAATTAGACATAATAGAGAAAATTAAAACCAAGACAAAGTAAGAGAGGACACACCACCTGTCAATAAGATTTAGAAGTCCATTTTGGCAAAGTGTACCAACTGGTATCTCATTGGTCTCTACGAATATAAATATTTTTGAGGATTATCCCCAAATAGCTCTAAGTTATGATGTCTTTTCTTTAAAGACTCTCTGATAAGTAATTTCCAACAGCAGATCATAATAGAAACATACTACCATCTTTGTGCTTACATATGTATTTTTTTTTAAATCAAGCAGCAAATATTTGTAAAGCTCTGCCTGAATTATATACATCCCATTTTACAAGTACAGTGCCACATGATATGATCCTGAGGAAATGACAACCATTTTCTCAAGTATTCCCTTCTCTTTTTATATTCATTGATTTGGGCTGTTTTTCAATTAAGACCAACCCCATGTGCATTCACAATACAGGCAGGGATTTAACTTCCTTGTTACCTTGCACAAGGTCCTGAGAAACCAACACAAGTCATTTTGAAGAAAGGGGGGAAGGGACATTCACATGTTGCATCATACCCTCTGTCCCATCTAACTTCAAGGACAGAAATGCAAAGACACTGGGAATTTTTTTTTTTAACATAATACTATTCTAATGAGACTGGAAGGACACTTTAAAATACTAGAGAAGGAAAAAGGGAAAAGTGACAGAGCACTAAATTGATTCTGCACTCATTACTGGCACCACTAGAACACTTCATGGAGCCCATTAGCCATGACAGCACATTATGTTTGTCAACTACGCCCCATAATTAAAGGGCTGTCAATGTTATCATTATGTCACTACAGAGTTTAACTGTAAATAGCAGTAAAACTAGTAAGTACCTTAGTCAAGAGCTTACTTCCTCTAAAACTCCCTAAAATGCATCTAGTTAAGAAACAATATGAAACATGCTTTACTTACTAATACAAGCAGTTTCTATCCAAAAAAAATCACTAAAGCAGTAATTTAGAAGCATCTGAACTTCAAACTGACATGGCTGAAACCACCATTAGTCTTTTCCAATGTGCCTCTGATTTACAAGAACATTGGTCAAAGGGTTGAAAGGTCTCACTTTGGGAATATCCTCTTATAAAGTGTTCCAAATCCTCTTCATCTAGCAAAAGTAAATTAGCAATCCAACTTAAACTAAAATTTCTGCCTAGGCATTAGGGAGAAGGGAGGGATGAATAGGTGGAGCACAGAGGATTTCTAGGGTCATGAAACGACTCTATGATACTATAGTGGTGGATACATGTCATTATATATTAGTCAAAACCCCTAGAATATACAACACCAAGAGCAAACCCTAATGTAAATTACAGACTTTGGGTGATGATGATGTATCAGTGTAGGTTCATCAGTTGTAACAAGTGTACCACTCTGGCGGGGGATGTTGATTATGGGGGAAGCTATACATGGGTAGAGTCAGGGCATATATGGGAAATGTCTGTACCTTCTGTTCAGTTGTGCTGTGAACCTAAAACTGCTCTAAAAAATAAAGTTTATTTAAAAAAATTTTTTTAAAAATTCTGCCTAGGAAAAAAAAGAAATTCCAAGCTTAATTCTAATATCCTTGTTTTTTTTCAAGCTTTAGTTGACCTTTAATTTTATCTGATCACAGCTCTTTAAAACAAAACAAAAGCCTAGATTTAAAGGCCTGGAATAAATCCCAGATCTACTATTATCTTCTACAAACTACTTCAAGTTCTTTAGTTCATTGCTATTTCATAAAGGTGTTTACCAACATTACTGATTCAAACAGACTACGGTCAATCTGCAGTTCATTTTCTCACCCTGCCAACTGTCAAGACAAACTGATTTCTCATCTACCCACTAAAGAACATACAATACAGGAAAAGGAACTTGTATTTGGTTTAACTTCAGGACTTAAAATTCTGTTTTTATTTTTTTAAACACAGGGCTACATTTTATACATGTTTATACTTAGCCCCAGTGATTTCCAGCCAGGGGACCTTAAAGTCATTTAGAAATAGGAATGCAAGCAAAGTATTATTACCATGCCATACTATTAAAATACATTTTAAAAAACATAATGTTTGGCTATTTGATTTTTGTGTTTTCACCAATGTGGAAGTGAGGAAACTTTATGTATCATATGTGAGACAACTGCCTTACCAACAGGACATTTATTTTCTTTGCATCAACTGCCTTCTCAACTACTAACCAATGCAGTAAAGACTACAGAACTAACTCTCAATAAAAAATAGGAACATAACCTTGTACCATCATCTTTCTTATTACTTTCTTCCTACCCAACTACTTCAAAACTCTTCAGTTCTCTTCACACTACAATGCCCTCCCACAACCATGTCAGATAGCTCTAAGACACTAAGACTACAAGGTCATTTCAATACATGCTACTGTAATTTAGACAACTTTTTAGGGAATAAAGTATAAAATTTTACCTAATCTGAAGTTCCTGTTTCCAATAATGAAACAGCATATTTAGGGGCCAAGGAGAAATTTAATTCAAAATAATTCCAATCACTATATTCAAACTATATTCAAATTATGAAAGAAATCTAATCATACAAATGTTTCTTAGAAACCTACCAAAAAGTATCAGAAACTATGCTAATTACTCTGGAGCAAGATGCCTTCTCCCTCTCCCTACTTATGCTCTTCTCCCACCTTTTTGTCCCCTACAAGTTATCCACAAAATATTAAGTAACCAATTTGTACTTGCAAAGCAAGAGAGAATATTTCCATGTGATTTAAGAATGTCTGATGGAAACTACTTTCAGTTAGGTTCAAACCAGTAGCCTAGGAACAAAAGCTAAATATCACATTAATTTCCTAGAGAAAAAAAAAATGAAATTTCCATTTTCTTGAAATAAGTGTGCACTAAATTTTGCCTTTTTTGTTGAAAATACTCTGCATCTGTAGACTTCAAGGGCATAAATGAACAAAACTGCCAATCCAAAGGAATTTTAACAGATTGCTATGATTACTGTATCTCCTGTAAGTTTAAAAAGCAAACTATGAGTGCCAAGTTTTTAAAAATATCTATGTTTGAAAGGTACAACTTGTTTGTAGTGAAAAATTAAAACACTACACACTCACTAGAACGTGGATTCCTTCTTTTTCAACTGGTGCTTTATCATATGTAGCATCACAAACTCGAACCAAAGTTGTCACTCCATACTTCTTAAGTTCCTTTAAAGAAAAAATATAAGGAAACTTGTTTTTAGAATCTGCAATGAAAGCTTTAAAAATATACTCTTATTAACTGAAACGAGACCTCATTCTCAGACAAAGATCAAAATCATTCTCTTTGTAACAACATATACAATAGACATTCTTGCATTCAAAGTGGAAGCATCAATAAGGCCCACCTTTGTAGGGGGCAATTTGGTAGCATTAACGCAAAAACTTTAAAAACACACATACACTTTGACCTAGAAATTCTACTTCTGGGAATTTATATTAAAGAAATAAAGATATACACAAAGATTTAGGTACCAGCATGTTCAGCACAGGTTGTTTGGGATGGTATAAAGACAGAAACATTAATGGTCCAAAAACAGGTGAATGGTTAAAGAAAGTATAGCACATCCATACAGAATACTATGACAGCTATAAAAATAATACTAAGAAGGTTGGGGGAAATTTTTCTAAAATACACAGTGTGATCCTAGCTATATGTATATTTATACATATATACATAAATACAGAGAAAAACATCTAGACGCCAGGTATTAACAGTATTTTTAAATTGTCTTTTGCTTATCTGTATCTTCTCATTTTTATGTACTAAGTACATATTGCTTTTTATAATTTCAAGAAACAAAAGCAATTTTGAAATTAAGATTAAAAAGTGGTATTATATTACAAAGTCAAGTAACACACAATTACAGCCAGAAGTCTTGCTCCTTTAAAAGTTTTCCTACAGTAATGCCTAATCCAGTCACTAACTAACTTCAAGAGGCCACTGACATCTTTTTATAGCTGCAAGAGTCTATGACCAAGGAATCCACAGGCTGAAAATAGTATCATGTAATTCAGCCAGGCTTAAAAGTGACTGAACAACCTGAGGGCATACCGGCCTGGAATTAACTTGTACGCTGTGTACACAAAGTTAAGAAGCTCAGAGAATTAAAAATATAAATAAGCAGGACAGTGATATCCTATAAGAAGTGTCCATCATCTGGTTATCTAAAGAGAAAAGTTATTTTAATTGCTAAAGGACTTTATTATTCACAGAAACGCCTTCTCATAAAACGGACTCAGGAAAGTTGTTAATGTTGTATAATGAGTCAGAAATTTTTAAAAATTTCAAAATACAAATAAAATCCCATTAAAATGAACTCCACAGTAGCTGTTCATTGAAAGTTTCCAGTAGAAATTTTTTATGGTAAATATTTGTGACCTTCAGCAAGTCAAAACCTCTTCTGAACTCAGTTTTGCCATCTGTAAAGTGAGAGAGGTAGATTTAGAATCCCTAGGAGTTCATCTAGCTCTCTAAGTCTACTCCATAAATACATCAACAGAAATCACTGAGACTGAACAATCTGAGAATGATTAAAAAGCTTACATTCAAATGCCTGTTGAATAAAGTACAAAATGTTTCTCTACTACTACCAATAGAAAAAATGCAGGATCTGACATAAAAATGCTACCTATAATACCTTTCCTTTCCCTAAATTTCTGGACCTGTGAATAATGTGGTTCCAATTGCTAAGTAATTCTAGGGTAGCTTTTCATCAAAAGTGGTTACGGCATTTGAGGAAGAAATGGGTTTTAGTGTCAGAGATAGTTCTACCACATATTATGTGCCTTCAGGCAAATTACTAAATCACTCTGAACCTCAGTTTCCTCATCTGTAAGGGAAATAATGGTACCTATACCTCATAGGGTTATTGTGAGGAGTAAATGATATAATGCATAAAATTGCTTATTGTAATGCTGGGTATGTACTAGGTATTCAATAAATGCTTTATTATTGAAACTGTAACAAAAGAACTGCTAATAATGTTCAAAGGAAAAAACACAGTACTAGACAATCTCTAAGATGCCTCAAATTCCATAAATGTTCTTTTGAAAATCTGTTTTAACTCATTCAACTCAATTCAAACAAAGACTGGTAAGATCCACAGGATCCATATCATCCATACTCCAATCAGAGAAATAAATGGCTTTGTGGTATAAGATTTCTTTACAGTGGCGTTAATTTTTAACAGGATTTTACCTATAAATCAATCCAAAAAGTAGACCATGCTACAATCTTACCTCTGTGAACTTGTTGAGGGTAGCATTGGTAGGGTTGTGGGTTATCAGAAAACGCATGTTCTCATAGGAGATCTCCACAGGGGCTGGACGGTTCATTGTGGCAAATAAAAAGTGTGAGCGTGCGTGTGTGAGTGTGATGGGGAAAATGAAAAAAAAAAAAATCAATAAATCTTGAAATGTTTCACAGCAGAAAACATTAAAAAGACCACTAAAATGCCTATTATCGATCAGTGTTTTCTCTATTCAACTTGTTTATTCTTTAAGAAGCTTCTCCCTTCAAGATAAGCAGAAGTATTTAGAATCCACTTGAATCCAAATTCAATTCGGGCCTCAATGTCTGCTTGATGGATACCTTCGGACTCCAAAAAAATCCAACTACATACGAAACTTAAGCAGCCTTTACTACATTTAGGCACTAGTGAGACAAGTTAAAAGAGTAGGTCGCTTTCCACTTTTGTTTACTTGATGCTTAATTTTACTGGAGTCATTAAAAGATATATGCTTGCAATTAAAAAAAAAAAAAAAAGCCAACTATTTCTGAGGCCAGTCTCGGTGTCCAGAGTCTTCAAGGCAATGTTAATTATGGCACATAGGACCTCCAAGCTCACTTGTCAGCGGAAACGCTGTGCTGAGCCTGGCAGAAGTCTGCCCTCACGCTCAGAATCGCCATAAATGTGCAACGTATATTCCAACGAAAAACCTGGAGGAGAAAAGCATAAAGAAAATGAACTGGAGGTTAACAGCAAACACAATGTCCAAAGTCAATAATACATTCTTTATGAGCCCAAAGACATCTGAAATGGCGCCACTTCTAAACTACTGCCGTCTACCAAGAATAGGACAGAAGTATATACCAAGAGTTTTAAAAGTCAGAGATTTAAGTTAAGTACATCTTGGGGACTTTCCTGGCAATCCAGTGGTTAAGACTCTGAGCTCTCAATGCAGGGGGCGTGGGTTCCATCCCTGGTCAGGGAACTAGATCCCACAAGTATGCTGCAACTAAGAGTCTGCATGCCACGACTAAGGAGCCCTCGAGCCACAACTAAGGAGCCTGCCTGCTGCAACTAAGGAGCCCATGTGCTGCAACTAAGGAGACTGCCTGCCACAACTAAGACCCAGCGCAACCAAATAAATAAATAAAATAAATACTAAAAAAATAAAAATAAAATAAAAGACACCGTGCTCCCACTGCAGGGGGTGCAGGTTTGATCCCTGGTAAGGAAATTAAGATCCCACACGCTGCATGGTGCAGCCAAAAAAAAGTTAAATATGTCTTCCTTTTTTCAAAACGAGGCTCAATAAAGTTCTATACTAAATAAGATTATTTCTAACTCAAGTCATTTTAAAATGAATTTTTAAAATCATTTTAAATCATTTTTAAATGATTAAAAGATACTTATAACTTCACTCCATGGACTCTTATAAAGTTCACATCAAATGATCTCCTTATTTTTCTGCTTTGATGTTAACTATATTTGGTTAAAATTATATCTGTAAATGGATGAAGGATATTTACCAAAATTCCACTTTGAGGATTTAATTCTTTCAATCCAAAATATGTGCATTGGCCCCATTTATGATATCAGTTCATAAAGTTCATATGATATCAGTTATCTTCTTTTCCTCACAACTCTAAGTAGTTTTTAACTACCTATGATGAATGAGGAAAGAGGATCAGAAAAGTGACTTGTCTAAGGTGAATGAATTAGCTGAGCCCAAATTCAGACTCTTCGGAAAAGTCCTGTATTTTTTCCCAAGGTACCACAATTCCAGCTGACTCAGCTAATATATAAATCCCATTCTCTCATTTCTAGTCCAATTTATCTTTTTATTATTTCTCACATCACTACCTCAAGAGTACAAAAGCATCCAAAGGTTAATTATTCACACAGCAGTCTCCTGCCCAAATATTAATTCCTACCAAAACAAGGCAAGAAGAGGTGGCAGAATTTTTGAAACACAGTAATCTGTACAGCTGGCTTAGTCAGAGTGCCAACATAATCATAAATTCCTCTGGAAATAGGGACAAGGTCTAAGTTCTTCTACTTGCCTCTTCCCTAAGCCACCAATAAATGCTTATTTAGAACTCTTAAAAAGATAACTGTAACCAGACAAATGAAAGATAATGACTACAGAGGCACCTGCAGAAAGAAACTGAAAGAGGTAAGAACAAACCTAAGCCTCAAACTTTCAAGCCTAATCTTCTATCTTCAAGCCTTCTTTTTATGATATTCTTAATGGCATTTTATTTTGTAAATTATATATTTCTGATTGTATTACCACAGACACAAGCGCAAAACTAAAAATTCCTAAAATATGAGAGACACAAGAAATTCAAAATGGCATTGTAAGAACTTCAATATCTCAGCATAATGAGTTATCCACTACAGTAAAAACACAAAACTTCTACATTCAAACTAACAAAAACATAATACACACCATCACCCTTCCTAACTCATAATCTAACTCATAATTCTAACTGTAACCCTAAAACACAGCCACTTTAGATCACACATTTCACAGAGTACTCCTTGTACAGTCAAGGAATTTTAAAGCTGGCAGAAACTTAAGAGATCAAATACGCTGACCTTTAAAAAAAAAGATGCTATTCGGGATCCAGAGAGATTACAAAGACTTAAGTAAGACCACACTACTAATTAGCAGCAGATCAAGGACAAGAACCCAGGTCTTATTTTCCCTCCAATTTTGACTAATGGAGGTATCCACATATTTTTCAAGTCATAATCTTATTCATGACAGTGTAACTTTTCTTCTAATATTTGGTTGGATGTTCATTTGCAACTCTGTGACCTTATAATAAGGGGAGAAAAGACTATTAAAATAACTACTCAAAGAACATGGGTTGCGTGCAATGCAGAGCAAAACACAAGGAAATTCTAACCTGTTTGAATCCCTTTGGTTTAATGCTGTTATGGCAGCTAATATGTGTGTCAGCTGAGAAAGGCACTGAAAGACCAGCATTGTAGTGACAGCCAGGCTTAAAAGGTTACAGCTCTAGCATTAAGTTTTCTACCCAGTCATCAGTGTTTGTCTTCTCAGAAAACAGAACAACCTTTATCCCATCTTATTCCTCCAAGCTCAATTTGGAAGGACCACTCCCAGGGATAAGGATAATTTATTATTAAATTTTCAATTCCTTTTTTTTTTTTTTTTTTTTTTTTGGCTGCACGGCTTACAGTATCTTAGTTCCCTGACCACGGATGGAACCCAGAGCCCGGCAGTGAAAGCACAGAGTGCTAACCACTGGACCGCCAGGGAATTCCCAGATTGTCAATCCTTAATACCATACTGAGATCTCCAGCAAAGGAATTTCTGCCAAATGAAACACTATGTTCTATCAATGTTAACAGATGCATGATAAAAGCAAGCTTCTGTTCCTTCCCCCTCCCCCAGGAGTTCAATACACATTAACAGTTAAATGTTCTTGCACCTGTCAATTCAGATAAACTAATGTTAGTTTCTGTGACACCCATAAGAATGCAAAGCAAACAGTCTGTAAAAAAAAATCATAAACAACCTACCACAGCTGGAAAGTACTCAACAGTCACAGAGCCATACATTTTAGCATAAACTCAGCACCTGTATACCTTACTGGAAAACTTTTTTCTCAAGTTTTCCCTCTGGCATTGATTTTGCTCTACCTACTTAAGTAAAAATTGATTTTTACTTTAATTTACCAGATGATGGAAGAGGCTGGTTTACTTGACACATAACAGTGATCAAATTCAAATACGCATCCAAATATTCTCTCCACCCTTTATCTTTTATAGAATCTAACTCTTAAAATGTTGAATTTGGGAATTTCCATTTCCTAGGCAACATTTCCATTTTTAACAAAAGAATATGACTTCACTGAAGGATTAGAAACGATGGTCTGTGACAGAGAAATCCTTTTAAATTAAAGAGGGAAGGGGAAAAGATAAAGAAGAATGAAGAAAGGGGTCTGGAAGAAGAACAAGCAAGCAGAGGTCTACCAAGCTAAGACAGTGCACTGCCAGTAAGACTAAGTCAATAACACAACAAAGACTACTTAAAACTCTGAAGAGGGGTATGTTACAAGTTTAAATATCCAGTGTCAATGCTGCTCTACTGCTAACATCTACCTAGATGAGAACCAAAAGCCAAAATGTATGAAATAATACAATATCCATCACTTAATCATGGCACAATGTTAAAACGGAAAACCATGGAGAGGTTAAAAGAATAAAACAGGGCTTCCCTGGTGGCGCAGGAGTTGAGAGTCCACCTGCCGGTGCAGGGGACACGGGTTCGTGCCCCAGTCCGGGAGGATCCCACATGCCGCGGAGCGGCTGGGCCCGTGAGCCATGGCCGCTGAGCCTGCGCGTCCGGAGCCCGTGCTCCGCAGCGGGAGAGGCCACAGCAGTGAGAGGCCCGCGTACCGTAAAAAAAAAAAAAAAAAAAAAAAAAGAATAAAACACTTACATAAACTGATATGGGAAGATGGCTAAGAGATACTAATAAGTGAAAAAAGCAAGGTACATGATAATATAAAACAGTATATATAGAAATATTTGTGAGTACTTAGTATGTTTTCACTCAGGCCAGGAGCATGATTTACAATATATACCTTCTAAACAGTTAGTTTTTTTCCCATGTACATTTATTACCTTAATTTCTTTAATTTTTTTATCTTTTTTTTTTTTTTTTTTTTTTTTTTTTGGCTGTGCCATGTGGCATGTGGGATCTTAGTTCCCCGACCAGGGATCGAACCCACACCCCCGGCATTGGAAATGCAGAGTCTTAACCACTGGACAGCCAAAGAAGTCCCTTTAATTTTTAATTCTAGGGTGATAAAGAACCTACAATGATTTACTATTTAATTACATCCTTAACAATGCTATAACCACTGGATTACAAAGAGCCTCAAAAGGGCTAGTCCCTCTGTCCCTGGCAAGCCTGTACCTACACATTTCCAGAAAGACAGCTTTCTTCTTTGTTAAAGATACTAAATTACGGAGTAAAATTCAGATCCTGCTTTGGCAACTGTAATTCTAAGTTCAAATATAAATATAGAGAATTCAAGGGCATGAACGAACTTTACAAAATCGGCCCCATTTAACGTAACCCACACTTACTGGGCATCCTTTTAAAAATCCTGTCAAGCCACTCACAACAAGCTTTCCACTAAGAAATCACCTCTATTTACAAATTAAAGTGATGATGCATTAACCCTCTAATTTGATAGGTTGTGCCAGTATTCACCAAAATAAAAACAGTACATTATAAGTAAATGTACAAAAGAACT
>NC_041216.1:10554490-10555877 GCF_002837175.3 Physeter macrocephalus | reverse complement strand
AGAAAGCTCTTAGCACAGTGCCTGGTACCCAGTAAGCACTGAATGAGTGTTAGCCATTATTATTATTATTGCCATTAGTAGCAGTAGTATTCCTCCTCAGCACAGCCCTGTCTCAGAGCATTTTCTTGTTTGTATAACTCTGGGCACTTACCATTTGTTCTTATTACTTATCACTATTTTATCTGCTTTGGTATATTGTAGACTGCTACAGGGAAAGGCCACATTTTCTCTCTCTTTATATGGAAGGGAGGGGAAAGGAAGTTGAGTTGGAACACAGTGTTTTGTACATAGTAAGTGCTCAAGAAACATTTATTTGTTGGTACACTACTGGAATTTAAGCTCCATGACAGCAAGGACTTGTCCATCTTATTCACTATTTTATCCCCTGAGCCTAGTACACTGTTGCACACATATAGAACCCTCAATAAACATATACTGAATAAAAAAATGAACGGCATCTCCTCATCCTCCACCAGGATTCTTTTTTTAATGTATAAATTTATTTTATTTATTTATTTTGGCTGCATTGGGTCTTCGTTCCTGTACGCAGGCTTTCCCTAGTTGCCGCGAGTGGGGACCACTTTTCTTTGTGGTGCGCGGGCATCTCACTGCGGTGGCTTCTCTTGTTACGGAGCACGGGCTCTAGGCGCGCGGGCTTCAGTAGTGGCACACGGGCTCAGTAGTTGTGGCTCGCAGGCTCTAGAGCACAGGCTCAGTAGCTGTGGTTCACAGGCTTAGTTACTCCGTGGCATGTAGGATCTTCCCAGACCAGGGCTCGAACCCATGTCCCCTGCACTGTCAGGCAGATTCTTAACCACCAGGATGTCCCTCCACCAGGATTCTTTAACATATGTAGGAGGTTATTGGTGCAAATCCAATTCACTGTTTTAAAAGAATAGGTTCTGGAATCTCTGTTAAGAGCTCCCCATTTTTCCTTTGGGAAACTGTACTTCCCCCACTCAACGTGGCTGCCCCACCTGAGTGCTAGGAATGGTCATGTGACCCAGGGCTAGCCAATTAGAGGAAACTAACCCCTGGCCACAGTGATTGGTTCAAAATGGGCTTATAACTCAATCAAAGCCAATAAGAGTTGAAAGGATCGGAAAGGAGAAAATTGCTTTCCTCAGAGGAAGCCAGGTCATGAGAATACAGGCCTAGAGCTGCTAGTGGCCATATTGCCACCAAGAGGAGAAAGCTTACCTAGGAAGGAAGCAAACACAGAAAAAGGTCTGAGAAATTGAAAGAGATAGGTTCTTTTTTTTTCTTTTTTTATCATTTAAATTTTATTTTATTTATTTTTTATACAGCAGGTTCTTATTAGTTATCTATTTTATACATATTAGTGTATACATGTCAATCCCAATCTCCCAATTCATCCCACCGCCAC
>NC_041216.1:10551808-10552709 GCF_002837175.3 Physeter macrocephalus | reverse complement strand
GCGGCATGTGGGATCCTCCCAGACCGGGGCGCGAACCCGGTTCCCCTGCATCGGCAGGCGGACGCGCAACCACTGCACCACCAGGGAAGCCCTCTATTTCTTCTTTGATTGCTGTGGCTAGGACTTCCAAAACTATGTTGAATAATAGTGGTGAGAGTGGACATCCTTGTCTTGTTCCTGTTCTTAGAGGAAATGCTTTCAGTTTTTCACCATTGAGAATGATGTTTTCTGTGGGTTTGTCATATATGGGCTTTATTATGTTGAGGTAGGTTCCCTCTATGCCCACTTTCTGGAGAGTTTTGTTTGTTTGTTTTTTTAATTATTTAATTATTTGTTTATTTTTGGCTGTGTTCGGTCTTCATTGCTGCATGCGGGCTTTCTCTAGTTGCGGCAAGCAGGGGCCACTCTTCGTTGCGGTGTGCGGGCCTCTCATTGCAGTGGCTTCTCTCATTGTGGAGCACGGGCTCTAGGTGTGCAGGCTTCAGTAGTTGCAGCATGCAGGTTCTGTAGTTGTGGCTCACAGGCTCTAGAGCACAGGCTCAGTAGCTGTGGCACACGAGCTCAGTTGCTCCGCGGCATGTGGGATCCTCCCATACCGGGGCGCGAACCCGGTTCCCCTGAATCGGCAGGCGGATGCGCAACCACTGCGCCACCAGGGAAGCCCCTGTTGGCAGATTTTTAATCACAGTTTCAATTTCATTACTTGTGATTGGTCTGTTCATATTTTCTATTTCTTCCTGATTCAGTCTTGGAAGGTTATACCTTTCTAAGAATTTGTCCATTTTATTGGCTTAGAGTTGCTTTTTGTAGTCTCTTATGATGCTTTGTATTTCTGAGGTGTCTGTTGTAACTTCTCCTTTTTCATTTCTAATTTTATTGATTTGAGTCCTCTCCCTCTTTT
>NC_041216.1:10538829-10550895 GCF_002837175.3 Physeter macrocephalus | reverse complement strand
TAAATTTACTGTGGCTTGATTTGTGACCCAAGATGTGATCTATCCTGGAGAATGTTCCGTGCGCACTTGAGAAGAAAGTGTAATCTGCTGTTTTTGGATGGAATGTCCTATAAATATCAATTAAATGTATCTGGTTTATTGTGTCATTGAAAGCTTGTGTTTCCTTATTAATTTTCTGTCTGGATGATCTGTCCATTGGTGTAAGTGAGATATTAAAGTCCCCTACTTTGTGACCACGAGAGGGGTGGGATCAGGAGGGTGGGAGGGAGGGAGACGCAAGAGGGAAGAGATATGGGAACATATGTATATGTATAACTGATTCACTTTGTTGTAAAGGAGAAACTAACACACTATTGTAAAACAGTTATACTCCAATAAAGATGTTAAAAAAAATAAAAAATAAAAAAAAAATAAAGTCCCCCACTATTATTGTGTTATTGTTATAGCTGTTAGCAGTTGCCTTATATATTGAGGTGTTCCTATGTTGGGTGCATATATATTTATAATTGTTATATCTTCTTCTTGGATTGATCCCTTGATCATTATGTGGTGTCCTTCCTTGTCTCTTGTAACATTCTTTATTTTAAAGTCTATTTTATCTGATATGAGTATTTCTACTCCAGGTTTCTTTTGATTTCCATTTGTATGGAATATCTTTTCTCATCCCTTCACTTTCAGTCTGTATGTGTCCCTAGGTCTGAAGTGGGTCTCTTGTAGACAGCATATATATGGGTATTGTTTTTGTATCCATTCAGCGAGCCTGTGTCTTTTTGTTGGAGCATTTAATCCATTCACGTTTAAGGTAATTATCAATATGTATGTTCCTATTACCATTTTCTTAATTGTTATGGGTTTGTTTGTGTAGGTCATTTTCTTCTCTTGTGTTCCCATGAGAGTTCCCTTGTATATTATTTGTCATTTTTCCCTTGTTGCTTTCAATAATTTTTCTTTGTCTTTAATTTTTGTCAATTTGATTACTATATGTCTTGGCCTGTTTCTCCTTGGGTTTATCCTGCCTGGGACTCTCTGCACTCCTGGACTTGGGTGGCTATTTCCTTTCCCATGTTAGGGAAGTTTTCAACTATAGTCTCTTCAGATATTTTTTTGGGTCCTTTCTCTCTCTCTTCTCCTTCTGGGACCCCTATAATGCGAATGTTGTTGCGTTTAATGTTGTCCTAGAGGTCTCTTAGGCTGTCTTCATTTCTTTTCATTCTTTTTTTCTTTATTCTGTTCTGCGGCATGAATTCCACCATTCTGTCTTCCAGGTCACTTATCCATTCTTCTGCCTCAGTTATTCTGCTATTGATTCCTTCTAGTGTATTTTTCATTTCAGTTATTGTATTGTTCATCTCTGTTTGTTTGTTCTTTCATTATTCTAGGTGTTTGTTCTTTAATTCTTCTAGGTCTTTGTTAAACATTTCTTGCATCTTCTCGATCTTTGCCTCCATTCTTTTTCTGAGTTCCTGGATCATCTTCACTATCATTATTCTGAATTCTTTTTCTGGAAGGTTGCCTGTCTCCACCTCATTTAGTTGTTTTCCTGGGGTTTTATCTCGTTCCTTCATCTGGTACAAAGTCCTCTGACTTTTCATTTTGTCTATGTTTCTGTGAATGTGGCTTTCCTTCCACAGGCTGCAGGATTGTAGTTCTTCTTGCTTCTGCTGTCTGCCCTCTGGTGGCTGAGGTTATCTATGAGGCTTTTGCAAGCTTCCTGATGGGAGGGACTGGTGGTGGGTAGAGCTGGGTGTTGCTCTGGTGGGCAGAGCTCAATAAAACTTTAATCCGCTTGTGTGCTGATGGGTTGGGCTGGGTTCCCTCCCTGTTGGTTGTTTGGCCTGAGGCAACCCAGCACTGGAGCCTACCCGGCTCTTTGGTTGGGCTAATGACAGACTCTGGGAGGGCTCAAGCCAAGGAGTACTTCCCAGAACTTCTGTTGCCAGTGTTCTTGTCCCCATGGTGAGCCACAGCCACCCCCCGCCCCTGCAGGAGACCCTCCAACACTAGCAGGTAGGGCTGGTTCAGTCTCCTCTGGGGTCACTGCTCCCTCCCCCTGGGTCCTGATGTGCACACTACTTTGTGTGTGCCCTCCAAGAGTGGAGTCTCTGTTTCCCCCAGTCCTGCTGAAGTCCTGCAGTCAATCCCGTTAGCCTTCAAAGCCTGATTCTCTAGGAATTCCTCCTCTCGTTGACGGACAATCCGCTTGTGTGCTGATGGGTTGGGCTGGGTTCCCTCCCTGTTGGTTGTTTGGCCTGAGGCAACCCAGCACTGGAGCCTACCCGGCTCTTTGGTTGGGCTAATGACAGACTCTGGGAGGGCTCAAGCCAAGGAGTACTTCCCAGAACTTCTGTTGCCAGTGTTCTTGTCCCCATGGTGAGCCACAGCCACCCCCCGCCCCTGCAGGAGACCCTCCAACACTAGCAGGTAGGTCTGGTTCAGTCTCCTCTGGGGTCACTGCTCCCTCCCCCTGGGTCCTGATGTGCACACTACTTTGTGTGTGCCCTCCAAGAGTGGAGTCTCTGTTTCCCCCAGTCCTGCTGAAGTCCTGCAGTCAATCCCGTTAGGCTTCAAAGCCTGATTCTCTAGGAATTCCTCCTCTCGTTGACGGACCCCCAGGTTGGAAAGCCTGACGTGGGGCTCAGAACCTTCACTCCAGTGGGTGGACTTCTGTGGCATGTGTTCTCCAGTTTGTGAGTCACCCACCCAGCAGTTTTGGGATTTGATTTTATTGTGATTGCACCACTCCTACCATCTCATTGCGGCTTCTCCTTTGTCTTTAGATGTGGGGTATCTTTTTTGGTGAGTTCCAGTGTCTTCCTGTCAATGATTGTTCAGCAGTTAGTTGTGATTCCGGTGCTCTCGCAAGAGGGAGTGAGCGCACGTCCTTCTACTCCGCCATCTTGAACCAATCTCCGAAAGAGGTAGGTTCTTAATGGTATTTTTTGAGCAAGTAGATCTAGCTGTGCCTAAATCCAAGCCCTTGACTGTTGTGTTAGAGACAGTAAATTCTCTTTTTTTGTTTAAGTCATCTTGAGTTGAGTTCCTGTCACATATCCAAAAGAGAGCAGATTAATATTTGGACTCTATAGATAGGGAGTCATAGCAGACATAAACATACACCTTTAAAGGAATCTGCCCATCCCACAGCGATCTCCTCTGTCTAAGAACTGGCCCCTACCCACAGACTAGACTAACAGCCATGTTAGTACTGAACCCTGCCCCCCAACTACACAACTGGTTGGACCAGAAGGAGACGTGTATTGCAGCATAATCAGATCAGATTCTCTCTCCTGGGGATTTGGGTTTAGAACCGAGAGATCCTAGTTCAGTCTGAGCTGCATGCTTAAACTGAGGGGATGTAAATTGGCAGCTGGGAGAAGGTCACATTCCTGGGGGAGCAGAGAAACTGATCTGCTGAAGAAGAATTAGGTTGACTCACACATGGAAGCAGAGGCCGTGACCTCTCAGGGAGAGAGAGGGAGAGAGAGAGAGAGAGAGAGAGAACAGAAGAGAGAAACAGGAAAAGAGAGACTTGCTTCCTGATCTCTCATGAGACTAATTATTTCTCCTTTTGGGTTCCAAGAGATTTCTCTGTGTTCATATAATTCTCTCCTCCACCATTACCCTCCCTGCCTTTTCTAAAATTTACAATAGTTTTAGTGTTTTGGAGGGGTTGGTTTTGTTTTTTCTTGTAACTAAAATATTTTTAGACAACCATCCTAGGAACAAGTCTACAGCCAAGGCTGTTTATTAGGCTGACAAAGACCCTGGCTTCCTAATCAAGACACCCACACATTCAATTATTAGCTGTGTAACCTTGGCCAAAACACATGGATTCACTGAACTGGCTTCCTCCTCTGTAAAATAAGAATAATAATGCCTACCCTACCAGGCTGTTGTTAAGACTGAAAGAGATAAGGTGGAAAGAAGAGCTTAGCACAGTGCTGGACACCAAGAAACCATGTAATCATTTTGTGCTGAATGCACAATAGGGGTTGGGTCCAAGCCTAGAGCCAGGCCACTAGTAGGTACCAGCCAGGACTACAGAAGGAAGCTTAAAGGGACAATCCCTCTCCCATCAGCACCCTTTTCATCATTTGTATCGAATTTTCAAAAGCATTGAGGAGGGAAAAAATATCTTTATTTTTAAAAATCCCCATTCTGGAACACTATTCTAATGATATAATCAGACAAGAGAAAATACATATGCATAAGAATGCTCATTGCAGTAGAGTTTATATTGGAAAAAACTTGGAAATGACTGAAATGTTCAGCACTGTTTTGGTTAATAGATGATAGTATAAACATACAACAGAGTATTATAAAGATTAGGAGAACAAAAGGCACAATATCTTCAAATAAAAATAAACATGGAGTAGCATGCAAAATATTATAGAGTATAATGCAAAATTTGTCTGAAATTTTAAGGTAAAAGCTCGATATTTCAAAGAAGTTTCTCCGACTCCCTTACATTCCAGCACCACACACACTGTTTCACACACCACTCACCCAGCAATGCATTCATCTTCTCTGCCTTTGGGGTAACTTGGATGGAAAAATTGAAGAAGCGTTTATGTAAGTACAAGTCCTGAGGCCTCTAACATTAAAGGTATTGACAAGGATGGATGTTCACAACATTTTTCGAGTTTTAAAAAAAAAGCAGGTCACAAAAATATTGCCAAAAATGTGAACAATGGTTATCTCAGGCCATGGGATTTCAGGCATTTTTTTTTCCTTCTTTGTACTTTCACGTATTGTTTGAAATTTGTATAATGTGTGTACATTATATTTATGAGAAAAAATAAAACTATTTTCATAAGGGGAGGGAGCTACCTTGACTTTATTTTCTCCTATATTGTCCTCAACGCATGTTCTACCAGGTTACCTCTAACATACCTTCCTTCTTCAAGCACAGGGAGATTTACCTGGCTGCCCTGTTCTGTGGAGCAGCTCCAGACAGAAGCTCCTTGTTCAAGGAGAAGAGCCTTCCATGAGCCTGGCAGAAGCTCTAGGCAGCTCACTACTTCCCTCTCCTGGTCAGAACAGGTCAGAGCCTTATTTAGCTAAACAGCACACCAAGTGCATCCTGACTGGCCGAGGTCATCCCAGAGTCGTGACTTCTGGCTACCCCTGCAGTCATCAGTGTGCTGCACACCACCACTTGCTCTAGCAGTTGGAATAGAATGTTTCCTGGGAGTCTCTGGCTTGGTGTGGACAGCCCTGTCCAGATGGGTTTGCAGTCATTAGACTCAGCCTGGCTAAGCCCAGGTCATGGCCTGTTTGAGGGTGGGGTGCTGAGCCAGTGATGGAGACCTTTCCTGCCCACTAGAGAGCACTGATGGTCTGGACTTGAGGTTTGAGAAAGTAGAAGGCAGGGTTGCAAGAAGATAAATGCAATCATCCTAATTCTAAAAGCTCTTGTTCTTGTATGGTTCTAATTACTTTTCAAGTATTTGCCAAGGCAGCTTGATATGTACAAATAAATTCATACAAGGATGATTGCTGAAGAATTGTTGTTAACAGCAAAAAACTGGAAATAATCTAAATATCCCTCAGTATGGGAGCGTTTGGACAAAATGGAATAGTATGCAGCTGTTTAAAAGAATGAGGTAGATCATCATGTGCTGCTGTGGAATGATCTCCCAGATTCATTGTTGAGTTAAAAAAAAACAAGCAAGATATGTAACCATCAATAAATGTGAGTGTGTGTGTCTTAAATAAGGATCTGTATAACTGTATACATATCTCTTTAGATATGTATAGAATACATTGGAAGGAAACACCAGAAATTAATAATAATGACTGTCTCTGGAGATAGCAATAAGAAAGAGACCTACTCTCACTGTATATCCTTTTGTACTGTTATTTACCATGTGTATGTATTACTTTTTAAGATAAAATTAGTTTAAATTTTTAAAATAATATTTTTCAAAAGACAGTTTGATATAATAGAATCAGAAAGACTTGGGTTCAAATCCAGACTCTGAGACTTAACCAATTGTATGACCTTACATAAGTCACTTAACTACTCTGAACCCTGATTTTCTCATTTCTAAAAGGGAATTAGTAACATCAATCTCATCGCATCATTGTTAGGATTGAAGGTAAGCATTTGGAATCGGGAAAATCTTATTGCACACTTCCAGATGGCATCATTTACATTGTTTTCTATATTATTGGCACCCTCTGGGGATGAACATTGTGATGGTCCTGTTGAATACAGGGCTTGGTACATAATAGATGCAGGGAAAAACATTTACAAATTTCATATATATTTTCTCATTATAATTTGTCATTTCTTCAAAAGAATTTTATACCTGAAGAAACAGAAATAGATCAGCAGCAAAACTTGGCTTAGAACATGGGTCTCCAACTCCTACTCTAAGTTGAAAGCAAAACACTAGGCAGATTGGCCTAAAGGCTATGTGTGAGAAGAATGAAAGACAGGATAAGAGTTGGGGAGTGTGGCATCTAGATTGGAAAGTAAGAAGTCTATTTCTATTTGCAGATGACATGATATAGGACATCCTAAGGAATCCACACACACAGAAAAGACTATTAGAACTGGTAAATGAGTTCGGCGAGATCGCAGGATATAAGATCAATACACAAAAATCAGTTGAATTTCTATACACTAGTGTCTTAGTCCATTCAGGCTGCTACCATAGAATACCACAGATTGGGTGACTTTAAAATAACAGAAATCTATTTTTCACAGTTCTGGAAGCTGGAAGTCTGAGACCAGGGTGTCAGCATGGTCAGGTTCCAGTGAGGACCCTCTTCCGGGTTGCAGACAGCTGTTTTCTCTGGGGTCCCTTTTATAAGGGCTCTAATCCCATTCACTGGGCTTACCCTCATGACCATATCATTTCCCAAAGGCCCCACCTCCTAATACCATCACATTGGAGATTAGGATTTCAACGAATGAACTTTGTGGGGACACAAACATTCAGTCCATAATAACTAGCAATGAACAATCTGAAAACAAAATTGAGAAAATAATTTTCTTTACAATGGCATCAAGAAGAATAGTACACTTAGGAACAAATTTAACAAAAGGAGTATAAGACATGCACTGAAAACTACAAAACACTGTTGAAAAAAATAAAAGAAGACCCAAAACATATCTAAGACCTAAATGGAAAGAAATCTGTTCATGGATTGGAATGAACAGATGGCATTCTGGGGAGTAAGAGGGCAATGGTCCCCAAACTGATCTACAGTTTCAATGCAATGCCTATCAAAATCTCAGCTGGCTTTTGTGCAGAAATTGACAAGCTGATACTAAAATTTATATGGAAGTGCACATGACACAGAAGAGCCAAAACAAGCGTGGCAGGGAGGGATTTCAAGCTTCTTACATAGCTAAAATAATCAGTGTGTGGTACTGGCATATGAATAAAAATAAGGTTAATGAAATAGAAATGAGAGTCTAGAAGTAAACCTTTACATTTATGTTCAATTAATTTAATTTTATTTTTTAAAGATTTATCATTTATTTATTTTTGGCTGCGTCGGGTCTTAGTTGTGGCACGCGGGCTCTTTTGTTGTGGCGCGGGCTTCTCTCTAGTTGCGGCATGCGGGTTTTCTCTCTGTAGTGTGGAGCACGGGTTCCAGAGCATATAGGCTCTGTAGTTCGTGGCACGCGGGCTCTAGTTGAGGTGTGCGAGCTCAGTAGTTGTGGTGCGTGGGTTTAGTTGCCCCACGGGCATGTGAGATCTTAGTGCCCTGACCAGAGATTGAACCGGTGTCCCCTGCATTGGAAGGCAGATTCTTTACCACTGGACCACCAGGCAAGTCCCTGTTCAATTAATTTTAGACAAGAGTGCAAAGGAAACAACTGGATATCCACAGGCAAGAGAACAAAGTTGGATCCCTACTCACACCATATAAACAATTTAATTCAAAATATCATAGACCTAAATGTAAAAGCTAAAACCACAAAACTCTTAGAAGAAGACATAGGAGCAAATCTTTATGACATTGGATTACGCAATAGTTTCTTAGATATGACACCAAAAGGACAAGCAACAAAAGGAAAAAATAGATAAATTGGGCTTTGTAAACATTAAAAATCTTTTGTGCTTCAAAGGACATTGGAGCAATGAAAATCTTCTGGAATTAGAGTGTGGTGATGATTGCACAACTCTGTAAATATACTAAAAATCACTAAGTTTTATACTGAAAAGTGAGTTTTATTGTATGTGAATTATATTTCAAAAAAGCTGTTGCTTAAAAAAGAAAAAGAGTTGGTGATCGTTAAATGGGAAACACTCATAATTTCTTCCTGATCTTTCCCTTCCATGGGAAAGGCATCCATTGACGTAATAATCCTGGCTCCTCTCTGCCTCCAACTCATTCCTCTCCTAAAGGAGAGAAGTGACTTACTCTATCTGAGTTTGGGATAAAGAACTGGTATGTGCAGTTCTGCACACTCGTTTCCTCCTGGAGGTGGCGATCTGCCTATTTCTCTATGTCTGTTTCTCTACAGCATCAGGCGTTCTGCCTATTTCTCTATGTCTATTTCTCTACAGCATCAGGCACTGCCAGTGAAGGGTGGTTAGCTGGTCTAATTCTGGGGTCAATATTAGGAAGCACACCTAGCCACAGACATAAGCCACTACCTCCAACATCAGTTTTATCAATAATAAGGCTGCTATTTTAGTCTCCATATATCTTATTTCTTCTTATTATTTATCAAATAGTTCAGAACTTTTTCAAGCAGGGAGGGTGCTATTTACTGACTAATCCCCAAGAACCCCAGCAGCACTGCGGGCCTGGTATGAGCACCATCAAATAGCTACTTGTGTTTCACAGAGACATTGAGTTTGGAGAGGTAGCATGAAGCAATGGGATGAGTCAACAGACCTCATTTCTCCTTCTAAATTCATTCATTCATAAGTTTATTCAACAAATATTTAGCAAGCACCTAGTATGTGCCAGGCATTGCTAAAGGAGTTGGAGAGTCAGCTTTGAAGAAAACTGACCAATCCCCTGCTATAAAGGAGCATACATTTTAGTAAGAAGACTGGTAATAAACCAGAGTATATATTATCTTAGATGGTGCTAAGTCCTAAGGAGAAAAAAATAGCACAGGGAAGGATAATAGGAAATATCAGTGGAGGGTGTCAAATTTGGGGTAGAATGTCCAGGAAAAGCCTCACGAGAAGATGGCATTGGAACAAAGACCTGAAAGAGATCCAGAAGCATGTCATGTGTGTATCTGGGGGAAGAGATTTCCAGGCAGAGTAAACAGCTTATGCAAAGGCTCTGAAGTGATAGGGAGGAGGAAACTAGAACATGAGGTCAGAGAAGTCTCAGGAAGCCAGCTCAGATAACGCCCTGTAGCTTAGAGTAAGGACTTTAGCTTTTACTCATCAATTTACCCGTTGAAGCTTTCGAGCAGAGGGGTGACATCTGAATCTGTTGAGAATAGATTAAAGAGGGCAAAGCCAGAAGCAAGAAAACCGGAGAGGAGGCTATTACAATAATCCGGGTGACTGATGATGATGGCTTAGACCAGAAAGGGAGCAGTAGAGGGGAATTCCCTGGTGGTCCAGTGGTTAGGACTCCACGCTTCCACTGCAGGGTCCCAGGTTTGATCCTGATCCCTGTGGCACCAAAAGAAAAACAAAGAAAAGAAAGAAAGGGAGCAGTAGAGTGAGAAAGGGTCAAATCTGGAGGTATTTTGAAGGTAGAGCTGACCAAGTGTGCTGATAGCCTGGAGCTAGTGTGTATGAGAGAAAGAAGTTAAGGATAACTCAAGGTTTCTGTCCTGAGCAACTAAAAGATGCCGTTGCAATTAACTGATTGGGGGCTGGGGAGAGTGGACACCAGGAACTCAATCCTGGACATGTTAATTTTCAGATCCCATTGGACATTCAAGAGGATACGTTAAATAAGCAGTTGGACATGCGAGTCTGGAGTTCAAAAGAGAGGTCCAAGCTACTCATTGGCTTACCGTTTAGCCATTTGCTAGCCTCATGACCTTAGACAAGTCACCTATCTTCTCAGAGCTACACTTTCCCCCTCTGTAAAATAGGGATAAAAACAGTAGCTATAACACAAGGTTGTTGTGAGGATAAAATGTGATGATCAGTAAAATACTGGTTCACAGGAGGCTCTGAATAAATTATCACTAATATTAAGTTCAATTAAACATGCGTCTATTGCTGGAAGCACAAACAATGAAAGATACAGTCCCTGCCCTCAATCCCAATGGAGAAAACTTGGTCACAGCTTTCAACAAACAATCTTTCAGGTAACAACAATCATTTGGGAGAATCATCAGGTCCTGGCACCTAATAGGACAAAGAGAAGACAGGAAGAGTCAAAGATAATGGACAAGTAGCCTCAGGATGAAAGCAGTCCAGGGGATTGGAGGGAAAACCAGAACTTGTATCTGGTCCTCACATCTACTTCTCTCACTTCCCTAATGGGTAAACCCCAATCCCCCGAGATGTTTAAAAGTGAACAAAGTTGCTCAGGGGAAAAACACAGATGCTGTGACGCTAGTCACATCACTTCCCTCATGCCTATTTTCCCACTTTCTCTCTTCTGATTGAGCCCTGTCTCCCCATGAGGACTTCTCCAAACTTCTGTGGGTCCTGAGCCTGGTTTTTCTCAGCTTCTAGGCAGGAGGGTAAATAGCTCAGAGACCCCGTGCAACTTTGAAGAACCTAGAACACAGGGGAGATAGATGCTAGAACCAACACGAAGGGGAAAATCAGGAGCACAAGGGGAGGGAAGGTATCATTGAATTCCTACTGGGCCGGGGCTGTGCTAGGTGTTTTCAGAACTGAGAGAGTTGTTCCAAGAATTCAATACGAATCCATGTTAGAGCATCGGGCCCAGGGCCTGGCACATAGTAAGAGCACAATAAACGTTGGCTGTATTTTTATCTCCTTTAATCCTCACAACGCTACAAGCTGGGCTCTAAACTAACAGGCAGTTTGGTATAGTGGTGTATGCTCTTGTGTCAGACAAACCTGGGCTCAAATTCCATCTCTGCCACATCTAGGCTTTTGTGACCCTGGGAAAGCTGTTTTACCTTTCTGTAGAGAGGAGGAAAAACGTTCCCTACTAAACAAAGATTCATCTAAAACCCTTAGTGTCGGGCCTGGCACACATTAACTGCTCAATAATCACTAGCTATTCTTAGTACTCTTGGAGAAGAGGACATAAAAGTTCCAGAGGTTAGGTTACTTATCTAAATTCACACAGCCAGGTAGAATAGACTCTTGTGGTTTTGCCCTGCTCAGCATGCACACTCCTCTTTTGGTTAAAGTACCGTCACTCTCTTTGGCGAGCCACCCTCCCCCAGTCTTAGGCCTTGTGATTTGGGTGGAGTTGACACCTCTATTTCAAGCTCCAGGGGAGATCATGTGACCCACGTCTGGCCAATTGCTTATTCCATCTCCCTGGTCACAGCAATTGATTTGAGAGTGGACTTGTGACCCATGCGGAGTCAATGAGAATGCTGGATCTTTGTTGAATCCATTGGGAAAGAGATGAACCTGGTTGTGGACTTGACATTGGGAGGAGATAAGCTTGGATTCGCTGGGGGTTGCCTGAGTGCAAAGCAAATCCAAAGGAAATAGAGCTGAAGTATGGAAAAAGACTCAAGCCTGCAGACTTTGAGCTCTTGCCTAAACAGTTGAGCAGATACGTCTAAAGTCTGTACCTCAAGCTTCAGGTACATGAGGCAATAACAAGACAAGAATTCACATTCTCTCTTTCTCCCTTAAGACAACCAAAAGAATCTTTATTGGGCAAAGGCATCAGTCAGGGTCCCAACTGAAAGCAGATGGCACATTCAAATTAGAATTATTTGAAGAGGGTTTATTTACTACGGTACAGGCGGTGTAGGAGAACCACAAGGGGTAGTGTGGTAACCTAGGGCTAGCAACAGTAGGCCTGAAGGGACAGAGGAGAGATAGTCACCTGAACCCAGAGGGAGGGAGTTTGGGAGAAGAGGCCTCCTTAAGAAGAGCAGTGACTGTCAGTCACAGCATACCGCCAGCCATGGAGGGAGCCAGGGACACTAATACCTCTCTCTCCTCTTGCCTC
>NC_041216.1:10520645-10538719 GCF_002837175.3 Physeter macrocephalus | reverse complement strand
TCTCTCCCCTTGCCTCTCATCCACAGACCGCCCCCCCCCCCCCCATTGAACATGCCAGCAAGAAGCCAGAAGGCAGAGGAGCCTGCGGGTATCGGGTATCGCGAAAGAAGTCAGACCCAGAACAGGATGAGGGGTGGGTCTGGAGGGGCAGGCAGGAACTAGGCCCACAGCCTGGTCTGGCTGTCTCTCCCACAGTCCCGTGAAGACTTTTTGGAAGCTCAGAGCAGAGTTTTAAAACTCTCATAGTTCCCTTTGGTCTTCTTGTACAGTGCTCCCCCTCCTTCCCTAGAGAAGAGCCCCAGGTTGGCCCACAGGAAATAGGGATTCTGAGCATGTGGGAAGAAGATGCTAACCTTGCAGGGAGAAAGAAGCCTCCAGGCCAGCTGCCCACATGGCCAGAGAGTCCTGGACTGACCCTGAGGCCCTCACCCTGCCAGCTCCCTTTCCTCCACGGAAATCTGTCCGCCGGCCGGTTTGGCCCCATTCTTGGGCACCACGAGGCAGCAGCTCTGTGACTTCCCTTTCTCTCCATAGGAGATGTCGCTTTCCTTCTGCAGCCAAGCCAGAGAAGCTTCTGGGATTCCCCACTACTGGCAGCGGCCCAACAGGGCCCTGAGGACAGGGCTGAGCGGCATCCAAGTATCTCATTTTGGCCACACAGACACCTGTTCCCTCTTCTTCCTTTACAAAACAACTCACCCTAATCTTTTTTTGCCAACATAGTTTCCTCCCTACCTTTCAAATCCAGTTTAAGGCTTAGGATCTCCTCAGAAACCTTCCTCATTAACTTGCCTGACCTACACTCTCCTGCTATTATGGTGATTATTACCAGAAGTACTTCTTCATGTAAAATAACTAATAATAGCAACTCATATTTACTGAGTGCTTTCTATGCGCACACCACCGAGCTAATTGCCTTGTAGAAACCATCTCATTTAATCCTCATGACCACCTTGTAAAGTAGGTGCTATCAATATATAGAATATGTTGTCAATGGCACCCTTCAGATTGGCACCTTAGAAGCAATTACTTTATCCGTTTCTACAGAGGAGAAAACTGAGGCTCAGAGAGGATTAAATTACTAGTTTAAGTTCACACAAGCAAGCAACAGGAGGAGGTGAGACCTAAGCCAGGAATGACCAGCTATGAAGCCCAAGCTCCTAAAACAGAAATGTTTTACTACAGCCCAGCTATGTGCAGTCACAGAGTTAGGTAGTGGCTGGAGGAGTTCCTGAATCTTCTCTCTAACATGTACATACATGTGCTGGCATCACAGTTGAGGAACCTAACTTATTATGCACATACTCTGTACACTGTAAGTAATGCTATCTCCCAAGTTTTTGCAGCAGATACCACCATCATCCCTTTGTGGTTAAGCCCACTTGGTCACCACTCTGGCTCTCAAACCCTAATGAGATGCCAAACACTTGAAGAAAATTTCATTAGTGATGTCAGAACACATTAAGGACAGAATAGAGAAAGCAAAGGAACCAACTAGGAGTTACTGGTAAGACGCTCAGCCTGCCCCATTTCCCACTGCCAACAAACCGTCTTTAGCCACTTGGAAAATTGGCCTTGTTTTCACTTCCTCTGTGAAATGTTTCATGTGGTATTTTTCCCATAGTGTAAACAAGTCTTTTTACAGTAATCAGTTCATTTAATTCTCACAAAAACACTATAAAGTAAGCACTGTTATCATCTCCATTTTATATAGATGAGGCATCTGAGGCACAGAGAGGTTAAGTAACTTCCTCAAAGTCACACAGCTGGTAAGTGACAGTGCTGGGATTTGACCCTTTAAGTCAGCCTCCTGAACTTATGCATTTAACAACTGCTACTCTGTAGTTTGACAATAAAGCTAAGTGAGATTATTAGAAAACCCATCAAAGCACTAAAAATGAAAAACATGCTCTGGAGGAGGCTTTTTCTGTAGAATCCATGTGCTCCAGTAATGCAGAGGAGAGATCTCCCACCTAGAATGTGTGGCTGGTTGGATTGGCCAGCAAAGAAAATCTGGAGAACAGAGAGCTGAGAATCAGCCATCAGAGTGTCTAGTGGGACAGGCAGGTAAGCTTAAAGAGGAATCAGGGAACAGAGATCCATGGCCGAGAACGAGTGAGCAACCCTCAGACCAGCAAAGGTAAACTTGAGGATGGTGCTGGAGCATCAGCTGGCAGGGGAAGTCGGGAGGAAGGACCTAGCAAAGTGAAGAAGAGGACCCCTTCTTTTCCTTCCTTAAACCCCTGTTTGCTGAATTCCTATCCTATGCCAGGCACTGCAGCCTTCACGGAGTTTACAGTCTAGTGGGGGAGTATATTAGCACATTTTTTGTTGCAAGTGACAGAAACCAATTCAAATTGGATTCAACAAAGGGGAATTTATTGGCTCACTTAATTGAAAAGTCACTTGGTAGGATGGGCTTCAGGCTCGTTGATCCAGGGGCTCAAAAATGTCAGTGGGAGTCAGTCTCTTCCTACCTTGACTCTGCTCTCCTCTGGGTTTCCTCCATTCTCAGGCAGCTTTTCTCCTTGTGGTGGCATGATGGCGGCCCCTCGCTCCAGGTTTTCTTCTTAGCCTGTCAGTACCATCCCTCCACCCCCGCCCCTGAAAAAGATTGTTTCTTTCCCAGTTGTTCCAGTAAAAATCCTAAGATTGGCTGTGATCAATTACCTTGATTCCACACTTAACATTGACCCAGTTATGGGGCTTAAGGATGGAATATGCTGACTAGCCAGGCCTGAGTGATAGGCACACCCTTCTGTGCAGCTCTACCTAGACCACACAGATTGAGGGTGGAGGGATTGTTCCCAGGGAAAATTGCAGTACTAACTAAGAAGAGGGGAATGAATGCTGAGTAGGCAAAAACAACAGACAGTTGATCCAGGGAATCAGGCAATGATCCTGGTAATTACAACACGGTGTGATAAATGACATGGTAGGAAGGAAGTGGCTGGGGGAGTGTATAGGCAGCACCTAACCCAAAGGAAGTGACTGTAAACTGAGACTTGAGGAGGTCTCAGGACAAGGAGGGGCATGAAAGGGGAAAGGAGAAAACAGGTCATGCAAGTTTCTTGAGATATGTGAGATTGTGGCCTGAACGTTAAGAGGAACAGTGAGAATGAAGATGATGGGCCAGATTATGAACTGGGCCTGAGCAGAAAGGAAGGAAAACAGATTTGGGGTTAAGAGGAGATGAAGATTTCAGTTTGGAAGTAGAGTTGCAGATGTAGAAAACAAACTTATGGTTACCAGGGGATGGGGGGGGAGGGATAAATTGGGAGATTGGGATTGACATATACACACTACTATATATAAAATGGATAACTGATAAGCACAGGGAATTCTACTTAATACTCTGTAATGGCCTATATGGGAAAAGAATCTAAAAAAAAAGAGTGGATATATGTAAAAAAAAAAAAGATTTCAATTTGGGATGTTGTTTTTGAGGAGCACGAGGGTCATCCTGTTAGAGATATCAAAGAGCCATCTGGATATGTGGGTGGAGAGTTTAGGAGCAGAACCTCTGGAGGCAGCACAGGGATGGTCATTGAAGTGTGGGTGAGACACTTCTGGGTGAGAGGATCAAGGTTGATCAGACTCTTTGAAAAGAACAACCAAATGGCCAATAAGCATATGAAAACAACATCATTACTCATTAGGGAAAACACATGACAACAATGAGATACCACTCTACACATCTACCAGAATGGCTGAAATTAAAAGGAATGAAAATATCGGGTATTAGCAAGGATGCCGAACAAACAGAACTCCCATACACTACTAATAGGAGTGTAAATTGGCATAACCACTTTGGAAAACTGGCGGTATTTATTAAAGCAAAACATATGTATCCACTATGACCTAGCAATTCTACTCACATATATATGTAGCCAAGAGAAATAAGTGCTTAAGTCCGCCAAAAGATGCGTAAAAGAATGTTCATAACAGCATTACTCAGAAGAGCCAAGGGGCTTGCCTGGTGGCACAGTGGTTGAGAATCCGCCTGCCAATGTGGGGGACACAGGTTCGAGCCCTGGTCCGGGAAGATCCCACATGCCACGGAGCAACTAAGCCTGTGCACCACAACTACTGAGCCTGCGCGCCACAACTACTGAGTCCACGTGCCACAGCTACTGAAGCCCGTGCGCCTAGAGCCCGTGCTCCACAACAAGAGAAGCCACCGCAATGAGAAGCCCGCGCACCGCAACGAAGAGTAGCCCCCACTCGCCGCAACTAGAGAAAGTCCGCGTGCAGCAACAAAGACCCAACGCAGCCAAAATAAATAAATTAATAAATTTTTAAAAATAGTACTTAGAAGAGTTTAAAAAAAAAGATGTGTGCACATTACTGTATCTATTTTATACCTAAAAAGCCAGGAGGGAAGCTTAGCCCCTCCTCCAAAAGACAAAAGGAATTATGACAGCACTGACCCAGGGACTATCAATATTTTACAGTTTGTGATATGAGATGACAGTTCCACAGACCCAGCTTGATGGTGAAGTCCCCCAGGGCCAGAAGTCTTTTTTTGATTCTGATCTCTATTGTTCCAAAGCATCTATATTGGGGTTCAGATCTCAGCAGGCCCACAGCATCCAGGACTCAGCATCTGCTCAGAGCAGCACACTCCAGCCCCTGAGTGTTCAACTCAGCACTTATTTCTGGCATGTCTGCTCTGTGCCAGGCCCTGTGCTGAGAGCTAGGAGTATGAAGACAAATAAAACAGCATCCCTGCACTTAAAAGCTGCCAACCAAGAGGTGGGTGCTCCAGGATGAAGGAAGGGTTCTTGCAGCAGCGAACTCATCCATCAGCACTTGTAAAATAATAATAGTAACAAACAACCACCATTTAAAAACTGCCAGGTGCTTTATGCAACAGATTTTTTTCCCCTTAATTGCTATTTAAAACCACAACTGCCTGCAGCTACTTTGTCTGTTAGGGGAGTGGCATAATTTTTCTCTGGGTATAGGGATCTTTGTTTAGGAAAATACTTAATAAGTTGCTTTGGCATGAAGAATGAAGCTCCCAGGGAGCAAGACAAAAGGAGCTGAATCGCTTTGCAAATTAGAGTGGGGAAATGTGGCCCTAGGGAGAGGGAGGGAGGTCTGAAAACCTGAGGAGGGGAGATGTTAGGAGGTATGGTTTGGGAGATCTATGTTGTTTTTGTTTTCCGACATTCTGTTCCTTAGAGCACCACCCCTTTGCCTTCCTAACGTCACTCGTTCTTCAGGTTTTGCGTTTTCAAAAATCACTTCCTCATACCACACACAGCCTTCAAAAGGAATGAGGCAAAGCTTGTCCTGACGTGGAAAAAGGCACAGGATACATTGTGAAGTGAGGAAAAGTAACCAGCCGAGTAGGTGCTTAATAGAATCCCATTTTTTAAAAGGAGTGCCATATATATGTATTTACACCTGGCTACATAAGCAAAATTCCTGAAAAAGTACTGTATTAACAGCTGTTACTACTGGGGAGGGGAGGGCGGATAATCAGAAGTTTCTATTTTCAATTTTTCCCCTTTTTACCTTTAAATATTTTATCATGAGATTTTATCCCTTTTTCAAAAGTCTCTTCCTCCAAGCAGCGCTCCCTGATGTCTACGGTAGATCAGGTCCCTGTGGTATCCTGCCCTCCTCTGTTGCGACATTCAGACCTTTGTAATTCCTGCTCCCTACCTCTCCCACCCCTCTACCTCCTGTACCCACTGTGCTCTCCTCAGCTCCAAGATGACAGGGATGAGGAACTCCTAGCAGAGTGCTTGGCATAGCTGTTAACCAAATGAATAAATTCTTCCACCTTCCAGAGAGTTTTCTCCTGTCTGGCTTTGAATCTTCCAGAGAGAGGCAGCCCCACCTGTGTGTGCTGCTCAGGCCCGGCTCACAGCGTTCCAGCCAATTCTCTGCCCTGGGCAGGGTGAGATGCCTCTTTCTTGTTCTGGAGAGAAGCGTAAAGGCAGCAGCTCTGCCCTCTTCAGTGCGTCAGCCCTGAGGGACACCGAAATGCCTGAGACCAGGACAACCTGTGAGAGGTGTGAGCAGGTGGGGGAGCCAATTACCAGAACGAGCTAGGGCAGCCTGGCTGACCTCGGCAGGAGCAGAGACGGCTTTCCTTGCATCTTCCTTTTCTTTCCAGCAGCAGGGGGAGGAGGAGACGAAGGCCTAATTGCTTTCACCTTGAGAAAAATCTGCTGCTGACCATGTGCAGAGAGAGAATCGCTCAAGTTATACAGCAGGGGCTAGAGATGATATCAGATCAGGAAGGCTGACATTTTCCCTGAGGCCCTCACTAACGACTAAGGGGAAGAGATGTACCGGGCCTACTGCTTCCTCCTTGCTCGGGCCCACCAATCACACGTCAGCCCATCTCCAGCTTTCTTTCTGCCCAGAACCCCACAGGGAAATCTCCGTGTCTGCCTCCTCGCCCCGCAGGCTGCTGTCACTAAGATGGTGCCTTCACTAGGTTTTGCCCAGGCCAGAGCGAAGGTCCTGGGAGAGAATTAGCTGTCTCACAGGCCCTGACTGCCGAGTGGACGCCTCTATCGACCCAGCCAGCCTCTTTCCACCAAGTTCAGACAGGAAAAGTGATGCCGGCTGCTGCAACAGCCAGGGAGTGGCACTGACCAGCCGCAAATGCCTGATTCTGCTGGAACACTTCTAACAAAGCAAAGGATGAACTCTCAAGGCTTTCTCCATCCCTGATGAAAAGCAACTTCAAAAGCCACACACTGTCCTCAACCCCTGGGGTGAAGCAAGGAATGTGATAAAGAGAAAGCACTGCAACTCAGTAGAGCAGTCTTGAAGTTATACTGATGCTATACAGGGAAACTGTCTCCAGAAGTTCAGCATTCGAGACACTGAAAATCACCCAGGAAGTATGTGATACTGTATGTGATACAATTAATGACATAAAACAAGCGAACTAGCTGGTCACCTATTGGGTCCTGAGTAGAAATTTCCTTTAAGAAATTCTTGAGAGGCAATAGAAGCCCACAGCTTCATATATAGGCCATTTCAACCGCTTTCTAGCTGTGTGACTTTGGTCATGCCACTTAACCTCTCTGAGTTTCAATTTCCCCACATGTAAAATAGAACTAATAACACCTACTTCAAAGGGTGTCACAAAATAATATACATAAACTATCTAGCACAGTATTTAGTGTCCAAAAAGTGCTCACTAAATGGTAGATGTTCATATTATTGTCGTGGAGCCATCAGTGCACACTCCAGCACAGACATTGGTGAGGTGGAAAGTGGGGAGGCCTTTAGGACCACGCAGACCTGGTTTGAGATCCTGGTTCCATTACTTCTATCGTGTGGCCTTGGGAGAGTTAATTCACTTCTTTGAACTTCAGTCTCCCTCTCTAAGAAAACATTAATAATACCAACCTTGTCAATGTGATGGATAGAGCCCAGCCATCACCTGAGCCTGAGCACCTAGAAGGTGCTTAGGGAATGTTAGCTGCATGGGTACAGAATCATCACCCTCTTTCCAGCATCCTCCACATAGTCTGTTTGGTAGTTTTTACTGAGAGACAAAAGCCTGCTCAAAGTGACTTACTTTGTGGCAGCATATTGATTTTATCAAAGCCAGTGGTCTCTTTCCCGTTGATTCTTTTTTTTTTTTTTGGCTGCGTTGGGTCTTCGTTGCTGTGCGTGGGCTTTGTCTAGTTGCTGTGAGCAGAGGCTACTCTTCATTGTGGTGCATGGGGTTCTCATTGCGGTGGCTTCTCTTATTGTAGAGCACGGGCTCTAGGCACTCAGGTTTCAGTAGTTGTGGCCCACAGGCTCTAGAGCACAGGCTCAGTAGTTGTGGCGCACAGGCTTAGTTGCTCCATGGCATGTGGGATCTTCCCGGACCAGGGATCGAACCATGTTCCCTGCATTGTCAGGTGGATTCCCAAGCACTGCGCCACCAGGGAAATCCCCTGTTGATTCTTCTAGCCATCTCTATACTATTTGACCCTGGTGATCACTTCTGAATTTTTTGAGACCGCCTCCCTGTCCCCCATGGTTTTCTTGACTCTGATCCCCTGACCCCTCTCTGTCTCTCTCTGTGTCTCTCTCCTTCTTCCCAGGCTCTTCAACCTCCTTGGCTTACTCCTTATTCTTCTGACCTTTCGTCTCCACATTATCCGCAGTTATCATTTTCTCAGTTTCCTCTGATGTTGGTGTGGTGGTGGTGATGGAGAGCTACCTGTCTGAGGAGTTGGTCGATGCCTACTGAGACACCTGTCTATGCCTTCAACTTACACTGGAGGGCAGAGTTGGTATCTTGAACATCCTTCTGGATGGCACAGCATAGTGTCATAGAGATTTGGAGTTGGACAGGCGTGTTCAAATCCTAACACGTCACTTTCCCACTGGTTGCAAGACCAACCTCCCCCAGTCTCACTTCCTCATCTGAGAAACAGCAGTCATAATGACCTCATAGATTTGTTGTGAAGATTAAATGATAATGTATGCAAATAACCCTGCACAGTGCCTAGCACCCAGTCTAATTCAATAAAAGGTAGAGATTATTATAGTTCCTGGCACCCTTCAGCCTGAGCATTAGTTATGCATCCCTGCTCGTTTGCATAGGCAAATAGTCATTTACATAGACTGTGATATTTTACTATAGGTATATCTGCTTTCAAAACAGCTCTCTTTTCCAACTTTCCATTTTTATAAATGGCACCACTGTTCAATGCTCCCAGGTTCAAACCTTGGCAGTGTACTTGGCTTTTCCTACTCTTTCATGGGCCAAACCCATTGGCACTTAACCATGGGCTGTCGCTAACTGTTCTGAGACTGTCTTTAATTCCCCAGTGGGACTGTAAATGCTTTGAGAGCAGGAACTCTGACTTATACTGCCTTGGTACCTATTACACTGGCATAGAGCAGGAACTCAATATATATTTGTTTTCTGACAAGATGCTATCAACAAATTAATTTACAGGGGCAGGTGTGAAGGAGGTACTATGCCAATCTGAAACAAGGATCAGATATTCTGTGATTATATTTTATCCTCTCCCCGTTCTCTACTCCATGAATTCCTCCTACTCATTCTTTAAGCCCAAATCAATATCCTCCTTGCTGAGATCGGCCATAATTTCCTTTCTTTCTTTCACTTATACTACTTATTTAACTGCATAGAGTTTTAACCAATTTTTTAATTAAAAATGGAAAGAACTGGAGTTCCCTGGCAGTCCAGTGGTTAGGACTCGGCGCTTTCACTGCCATGGCCCAGGCTCAATCCATGGTCAGGGAACAAAAATCCCGCAAGCCACGCGGCGTAGCCAGAAAAAAAAAAAAAACCTGAAAATGATATAGAAAGGTGTAAAGTGGTGATGAAATTTTTTTCTCTTTGTTCCACTTCTCAAAGGTAACAATTGGAAATTGGTGGGTATCCCTCCAGATCTTTTTCTGTTGTATTGGGAATTGATACCCTATACTATGACAGAATACAAAATAAAATTTTAAAAATAATTGTATTTATCTGAGATTTTACATGCCCCCAAATGGCCATTTTCTAGGTCAGGGGGAAGGGGATTAAAATAAATCCAAGTTGTGAAATAAATGAGTAAACTTCAAATCTGCTCCATAGCACTTTGACACCTCTCTTAGAGAGTACCTATCACACTGCAGTTTGTGAACACCTCTGCCTCCCAGCTAGCTTGTATACTAGAGCAGCAACTGACATTAATTTTGATATTCCCTGGACGTCCTGGTGGTACAGTGGTTAAGAATCTGCCTGCCAATGCAGGGGACACAGGTTCGAGCCCTGGTCCGGGAAGATCCCACATGCCGTGGTGCAACTAAGCCCGTGTGCCAAAAATGGCACCACTGTTCAATGCTCCCAGGTTCAAACCTTGGCAGTGTACTTGGCTTTTCCTACTCTTTCATGGGCCAAACCCATTGGCACTTAACCATGGGCTGTCGCTAACTGTTCTGAGACTGTCTTTAATTCCCCAGTGGGACTGTAAATGCTTTGAGAGCAGGAACTCTGACTTATACTGCCTTGGTACCTATTACACTGGCATAGAGCAGGAACTCAATATATATTTGTTTTCTGACAAGATGCTATCAACAAATTAATTTACAGGGGCAGGTGTGAAGGAGGTACTATGCCAATCTGAAACAAGGATCAGATATTCTGTGATTATATTTTATCCTCTCCCCGTTCTCTACTCCATGAATTCCTCCTACTCATTCTTTAAGCCCAAATCAATATCCTCCTTGCTGAGATCGGCCATAATTTCCTTTCTTTCTTTCACTTATACTACTTATTTAACTGCATAGAGTTTTAACCAATTTTTTAATTAAAAATGGAAAGAACTGGAGTTCCCTGGCAGTCCAGTGGTTAGGACTCGGCGCTTTCACTGCCATGGCCCAGGCTCAATCCATGGTCAGGGAACAAAAATCCCGCAAGCCACGCGGCGTAGCCAGAAAAAAAAAAAAAACCTGAAAATGATATAGAAAGGTGTAAAGTGGTGATGACATTTTTTTCTCTTTGTTCCACTTCTCAAAGGTAACAATTGGAAATTGGTGGGTATCCCTCCAGATCTTTTTCTGTTGTATTGGGAATTGATACCCTATACTATGACAGAATACAAAATAAAATTTTAAAAATAATTGTATTTATCTGAGATTTTACATGCCCCCAAATGGCCATTTTCTAGGTCAGGGGGAAGGGGATTAAAATAAATCCAAGTTGTGAAATAAATGAGTAAACTTCAAATCTGCTCCATAGCACTTTGACACCTCTCTTAGAGAGTACCTATCACACTGCAGTTTGTGAACACCTCTGCCTCCCAGCTAGCTTGTATACTAGAGCAGCAACTGACATTAATTTTGATATTCCCTGGACGTCCTGGTGGTACAGTGGTTAAGAATCTGCCTGCCAATGCAGGGGACACAGGTTCGAGCCCTGGTCCGGGAAGATCCCACATGCCGTGGTGCAACTAAGCCCGTGTGCCAAAACTACTGAGCCTGAGTGCCACAACTACTGAGCCCGCACGCCTAGAGCTGGTGCTCCACAACAAGAGAAGCCACCACGATGAGAAGCCTGCGCACCGCAACAAAGAGTAGCCCCTGCTCGCCGCAACTGAGAAAGCCAGCACGCAGCAATGAAGACCCAACAGAGCCATAAATAAATAAATTTATTAAAAAAATTTTTTTAATATTCCCAACATCTAATTTGCACATAGAAAGTACTTAATAAGTGTTTAGTAAAGAATGACTTAGGGATTTCCCTGGTGGTCCAGTGGGTAAGACTCTGTGCTCCCAATGCAGGGGACCCAGGTTCGATCCCTGCTCGGGGAGATAAATCCCACATGCATGCCACAACTAAGAGTTCGCATGCTGCAAGGAAGATCTGCGTGCCACAACTAAGACCTAGCGCAGACAAAATAGATAGATAAATAAATATTTTAAAAACTTTAGGAAAGAAAACACAATTGCTTAACATGAGCTTTATCATAGCAACTTAATATTATAATAGTTTGAGAACAAATTAATTCATTTAGGTCAACTTAATGGTACAAAGAAATTCTGTTTTTATGTGTTGTAAATGTTTCTTGGTAGGCATTGTATTGACACCATTGTAGAATCACCAAATTCAGTATAATTACACCAAGTTGTATAGAACTAGAGGCCAAAATTTACCAATTTACATAATTTTAGGAGTCTATGGTTGTATCATTTTCTTTAAATTCCTAAATTGGTCACATCTATGGTGTAGTGCTTAAAAATTTGGGCTCTCAAAAGAACAGAATTGGAGGAATCACACTCCCTAGCTTGAGAGTGTACTACAAATCTACAGTAATCAAAACAGTATGGTACTGGCACAAAAACAGACACATAGATCAGTGGAACAGAATAAAGAGCCCAAAAATAAACCCACACACTTATGGTCAATTAATCTATGACAAAGGAGGCAAGAATACACAATGGAGAAAAGACAGTCTCTTCAATAAGTGGTGCTGGGAAAACTGGAGAGCTACATGAAAAGAATGAAATTAGAACATTCTCTAACACCATATACAAAAATAAACTCAAAATTGATTAAAGACCTAAATATAAGACTAGAGGGGTGGGATAGGGAGGGTGGGAGGGAGACGCAAGAGGTAAGTGATATGGGGATATATGTATACATATAGCTGATTCACTTCGTTATACAGCAGAACCTAACACAACATTGTAAAGCAATTATACTCCAATAAAGATGTTAAAAAAGAAAAAATATAAGCTACAAGGATATATTGTACAACACAAGGAATTTAGCCAACATTTTATAATAACTATAAATGGAGTATAACATTTAAAAATTGTCCAAGCTGCTCTGTGTGGCCAAAAAGAAAAAAGAAAACAAAAGAAAAAGAAAAATTGTAGGGAATTCCCTGGTGGTCCAGTGGTTAGGACTCCACACGTTCAATGCTGAGGGCATGGCTTCAATTCCTGGTCAGAGAACTAAGATCCCACAAGCTGTGTGGCATGGCCAAAATAAATAAATAATTAATTAATTAAAAAATAAAAATTGTGAATCACTATATTGTACATTTGTAACATATATTGTACAGCAACTATACTTCAATAAAAAATAGATTAATTAATTTTATTTTTTAATTCTTTTTAAAAATAAATTTATTTATTTATTTTTAAAAATAAATAAATTTATTTATTTATCTTTGGTTGCATTGGGTCTTTGTTGCTGCGCGTGGGCTTTCTCTAGTTGTGGTGAGCAGGGGCTACTCTTTGTTGCGGTGCAGAGGCTTCTCAGCGCAGTTGCTTCTCTTGTTGCAGAGCACGGGCTCTAGGCCCACGGGCTTCAGTAGTTGTGGTGCGTGGGCTCAGTAGTTGTGACTCACGGTCTCTAGAGTGCAGGCTCAGTAGTTGTGGCACATGGGCTTAGTTGCTCCGCGGCATGTGAGATCCTCCCAGACCGCGACCCCGTGTCTCCTGCATTGGCAGGCAGATTCCCAACCACTGCGCCACCCAGGAAGCCCAGATTAATTCATTTTAAAAGAATTTGGGCTCTCGAGTCAGACTGCCTGGGTTCAAATCCCTGGTGACCTTGAGCAAGTGACTTAACTTCCCTGCACTTTTATTCTTTCAACAACAAAATAGGAATGACAGTACCAGCGTCATAGGACTATTGTGAGAAATAAACTGAACAGATGTAGATGTTGGCTATTATTATTTCTGTGATTCCAAGTTCCTAGGTCCTAGTAAAGAACAGCACGTTCTATCAAAAAAGGTATCTGAAAGTGCCCTAGTGAGCTTGTCTCAGAAAAAAAGTCTGATTATACAGGCAGTGAACCATTATCCCAAGAAATGCAGACCAACTGTGCCAATAAGGAATCATTTTATTCACAACTACCCTAGAGGTTAGGGACAAACCTAATGTGTCAGTTTATTGGAGCACAGAATCAACTGACTGGTCCCATCCTTTGATAAGCTGGATTTGTCAAGTGTCCTTAAAAAAGCTTTAAGCAGGCCCTAAGTCTCTTTGCCACACTGCACACCCCCAGGCTATGGCCTCACAGATGATAGGATTTAAGTGGTCTCAGGCAGTTTCCCGGCTAGGTCTTTTCCATTACATCTAGTTAGGGATAACCAGAGGTGTTCAACAAGAATGCTTTGTGTTTTTCAACACTGAGTATATCAGGTTCAAAGTTACAGCTCAACAGATTATTATTAAGACTGACGATATCAGGAAGAGAAGAAATTGAGGGTTGGGCAGTCCCCTGAACCATGTCCTTCTGCTGCTGAAAAACCTTTGAAAGTCTTTCCTATGCAAACTCAAAAGGTTGACATTTTAAAAAACACAAAACTTAAGGCTGATTTCTTTTTTTACAGAATGTATACCTCTAAGACCCAGCCATGCTGAACTCCTTGTGGGTCCTCAATTTCACCAAGTTCTTGATCCTTTCTAAGCCCCCTTAAGGCCTGGGATGCTCTTCTCCAGCCCTTCCCATGGCCGATTCCTGAGGCCCTTCAAGTTCAGCTTAAATGGCACTTCCTCCAGGAAGCATTCCTTAAGCCCTCAGATTGGTGACCCTCCTCTGTACTTTCAGAGCACCTTGTACCTTACTGCTATTCTAGTATTTACTATACCAATAAGCAACTGCCAGTTTACTTGTCTGTATCTCCCACTGTTTTCAACAACCCAAGAACAAGAACCCACATCTTATTCACTATTATATCCCTAGCAACATGCACAGTTCCTGGCACATAGGAGATGGTCAAGAATCATTCATTGACCCTGACTTCAAACTATACTACAAAGCTACAGTAATCAAAACAGTATGGTACTGGCACAAAAACAGACACATAGATCAGTGGAACAGAATAGAGAGTCAAGAAATGAACCCACACTTATATGGGCAATTAATTTATGAGAAAGGAAGCAAGAATATACAATGGGGAAAAGACAGCCTCTTCAATAAATGGTGTTGGGAAAACTGGACAGCTATATGCAAAAGAATCAAAGTGGTCTGCTCTCTCATACTATGCACAAAAATAAATTCAAAATGGATTAAAGACTTAAATGTAAGACATGAAACCATAAAACTTCTGGAAGAGAACATAGGCAGTAAGTTGTTTGACATCAGTCTTAGTAATATTTTTTTGCATATGTCTCCTCAGGCAAGGAAAACAACAGCAAAAATAAACAAATGGGACTACATCAAGCTGAAAGGCTTTTGCACAGCAAAGGAAACTATCAACAAAATGAAAAGTCCACCTACTGAATGGTAAAAGATATTTGCAAATGATGTATCTGATAAGGGGTTAATATCCAAAATATACAAATAATTCATACAACTCAACATCAAAGAAACAAATAACCCAATTTAAAAATGGGCAGAGGATCTGAATAGACCTGTTTTCAAAGAAAACATACAGATGGTCAACAAGCATATGAAAAGATGCTCAACATCACTAATCATCAGGGAAATGCAAATCAAAAACATAATGAGATATCACCTCACACCTGTCACAATGGCTATTATCCAAAAGACAACATATAGGGAATTCCCTGGCTGTCCAGTGGTTAGGACTTGGCACTTTCACTGCCAGGGCCCAGTTTCAATCGCTGTTCGGGGAACTAAGATCCAGCAAGCCTCACGGCGCAGCCAAAAATAAAAAAGACAACACATAATAAGTGTTGGCGAGGATGTGAAAAAAAGGGAACCCTCATGCACTGTTGGTAGGAATGTAAATTGGTGCAGCCACTATGGAAACAGTTTGGAGATTCCTCAAAATATTAAAAATAGAACTACCATATAATCCAGCAATTGCACTCCTGGGTATTTATCTGATGAATACAAAAACACTAATCAGAAGAGAAATATGTACCCCTATGTTCATTGCAGCATTCTTTACAATAGCCAATATATAGAAGCAGCCTAGGTGCCCATCAATAGGTGAATGGATAAATGAATGGATAAAGAAGATGTGTCATATATATATATATATAATGGAATATTACTCAGCCATTAAAGAGAATGAAATCTTGCCACTTCAACAACATGGATGGACCTAGAGGATATTATGCTAAGTGAAATAAGTCAGACAGAGAAAGACAAATACTGTATGATTTCACATATATGTGGAATCTAAAAACAAAACAAATGAACAAACATAACAAAACAGAAACAGAGTAAAAGACACAGAGTACAAATGGGTGGTTGCCAGAGGGGAAGGGGGATAGAGGGAGGAAAGAAATAGGTGAGGGAGATTAAGAGGTACAAACTTCCAGTTGCAAAATAAATGAGTCATGGTTATGAAATGTATAGTGTGGGGAATATAGTCAATAACTATGTAATATCTTTATATGGTGACATATCATAACTAGACTTATGGTGATCATTTTGAAGTGTATAGAAATATCAGGGGAGTTCCCTGGTGGTCCAGTGATTAGGACTCAGCGAGTTCACTGCCATGGCCTGGGTTCAATGCCTGGTGGGGAACTAGGATCCTGCAAGCCACGTGGTGCAGCCAAAAAGAAAAACTCAAATCACTATGTTGTGTAACAGGAATTGACATAGTGTTGTAGGTCAATTATACTTCAAAAGCAAACAAACAAACAAACAAACTCATAGAAAAAGAGATCAGATTTGTGGTTACCAGAGGCAGGGAGTGGGAACAGAGGGAATTGAATGATGGCAGTCAAAAGGTACAAACTTCCAGTTATAAGATAAAGAAGTACTAAGGATGTAATGTACAACATGATAAATATAATTAACACTGCTGTATGTTATATATGAAAGTTCTTAAGAGAGTAAATCCTAGAAGTTCTCATCACAAGGAAAAATTTTTTTCTATTTCTTTAATTTTGTATCTATATGAGATGACGTTCACTAAACTTCTGTGATAATCACTTCCTAATGTGTATAAGTCAAATCATTATGCTATATACCTTAAAATTATACAGTGCCATATGTCAATTTTGTCTCAATAAAACTGGAAGAAAAATAACAACAAGAAAACACAGGTTAATTTCTGTACTAAATAAACAAATATTTGTTGAGTATTTACTGTAATAGCCTTTTCATTGGTCTTTGTGCTTCTGTTCTTCCAGAGAACAGAAGCCAGAGAAAACTTCTTACTGCAACCTACATGGCCATACTGGATTCTGATCCTCCCTACCTCACCCACTTCACTCCTATAGCTACCCCCTGTGCTCTCTTATTCTCCAGCCATTTGGCCCTTGTTCTATTCCTAGAATTCACTCAACCAGTTCCTGCCTCAGGGCCCCTGCACTTGCTGTTCCTTTTTTCCAGAGCAAGGTTCCTTCAGCACGGGCCATGACTGGCTCCTTCTCCCTCATCAGGACCCCCTCAGAGAGACCTTCCAGGACTATCCCACCTAAAGTATACAACCCCCAGTCACTCTATCACAGTATCTTGCTTTACTGTCTTTCTGAAACTTCTTTCAACCCTGTTTGTTTGCTTGGTGATTATTCATCTCCCTTATTTAGAAAGCGGCACAAAAGTGGGGACCCTGTCTATCTTGCTCGCCACTTACCTCGACACTCAGAACAACACTTGGCATCTGTTAGGTAGGTATTTAATGAATACTTATTGAATGAATGCATGCATGCGTGAATAAAACAAGTGCTGCTCTTGAAGTAGACGCTTTGGGTGGGTGTGTTCTGACAGTGCCATCACCTGTCAAAAGTATTTGAGGATCACTTTAAAAGTTACACAAATAAATCAGATTCACTACTCTATAGCCACACTCAATTCTTTACTTGAAATTTTTCTCCCAATTTGATTACTACCTTATTTACTAACTTTGGCTCTGAATTACCTGTTTCCCCAAATTAAATTCACCCTCAAGAATAAAAATTTGGGGACTTCCCTGGTGGTCCAGTGCTTAAGAATCCGCCTTCCAATGCAGGGGACGCGGGTTTGATCCCTGGCTGAGGAACTAAGATCCCGCATGCTGCGGGGCAACTAAGCCTGTGCGCCGCAACTACTGAGCTCGCGCACTCTGGAGCCTGCGCACCACAACTAGAGAGAAGCCCGCGTGCCGCAACGAAGAGCCCACACACCGCAATGAAAGATCCCACATGCTGCAGTGAAGATCCCTCATGCTGCAGCTAAGACCCGACACAGCCAAATAAATAAATAAATTTTTTTAACGTTCAAAAAATAAAGAATAAAAATTTGTCAACTTTAATGTTAAATGCTATTCATGCTACTGCATAAATTGCATACGTGTTAATTCAAAGAGTCAACTATAAATTCATGAACACAACAACAACAGTCAGCTTTGATAATAGAAGAATGAGCTTTAGGCTCTGAAGGCAATTTGAAAAGAGGAACTCAAAACCTCTGATTTCAACATGTAATTTCTGGAGTGTTATGCTGATTTAAAATGATTACCTTATTTTACGGTGAAACCTCATACAGTGGGACAATGGTGTTTTCACCTCTGGATTTGTTTCTTGTTTTAGTTATTTTGAAATAGTTCAATTTTAAAGAATTCAATTTCTAGACAACAACCCAATGGTATTTAGATTAAAAAACAACTTGGGGGGGCTTCCCTGGTGGCGCAGTGGTTGAGAGTCCGCCTGCCGATGCAGGGGA
>NC_041216.1:10500386-10520608 GCF_002837175.3 Physeter macrocephalus | reverse complement strand
GCGGGTTCGTGCCCCGGTCCGGGAAGATCCCACATGCCGCGGAGCGGCTGGGCCCGTGAGCCATGGCCGCCGAGCCTGCGCGTCCGGAGCCTGCGCTCCTCAACGGGAGAGGCCACAACAGTGAGAGGCCCGCGTACCGCAAAAAAAAACAACAACAAACAAACAACTTGGGGGTCTAAACAGTTTGCTTTCTTCTCTTCTTTAAAAATCATTCCGACCCAACACTTCTCTATTCCTCACACATCTCATGCATTCTCACCAGTTCTTCCTGTTCTTCCTTCTGACTAGAATGGACTTTCTATGCTCCAACCCAAGTCCTAGCAAAATTTCATTATTCCTTCCAGGCCTAACCCAAATGTTTCCCTTCAAGAGCTCCCATCCTTCAGAATTAATTCCATCATCCACTGATCTCCCAAACCACCTAGGTGTAAACTGTATGAGTGCAGAGGCCATGTCTGTTTTCTTCATGACTATATTCCCAGCACCTAGCACAGTATCTGGCACATGGTAAGGGCTCAAAATATATTTGTTGAATGAATGAATGCTTTCTATTCTATTATATAGCACTATTTAGTTATTTAAATGTCTTCCTCCACAACAAGACTGTCAATTTCCTCTGTACTAAGGACCATGGTCTTATCTATCTTATATCTCTCTCAGACATGGAGAGGACAAGGGCGGGCCCAGAAGAAGGTAGCTTTTATCTTGCTAAACCTCTAAAGTTTCCATTCATTTACTCTCAGACCAGCCAGGATCACAGTGGATTTCCTGTTTTGTTTTTATCTTCTCTTTGGTCCAAACAAAGCTTCTGATGGTGGAAGAAGGGCCCTAGGATCTGAAGCTTATTCCCCTCCCCCACCCCAAGCCTGAGCTCAGCTGACTGAGTCCAGATGTAGGGTCCCTTGAGCCGAGGTCTCTCCAAGTTGAATATGAACTCCCTTTGTTCCCTGAGTTCCTCCCGCTGCCATTGCCCTTCCCCCACCCGCTCAACCCTCTCCAATCTCTTCTTCCATTCCCCCCACCAGAATGATCCCTCTAGAGCTGGGTCACTAACTCAAATGCTTAGAGAGTCAGGCTGTTAGAAAAAAATGCCTGGGAAGTTAGAGGCAGTGCCTTCTAAAGGTGGAAGCTAATTATTGTTTGCAGGAGTACAAACCCAGTGTTCTAGAACAGCCGATGTTTTGAGAAAAACTAGAAATGCAGAATTTAAAAAAATATGTGAAATCTCCCAATGTATAAGTACTGGCAACTCTTTCAATTTTATTTAAATTAGGCAAGCCAATTAAAACATATGCACAGGCCAGATATGGGCTGTGAGCCACTGGTTTCCTTCTCTGCTGTACATCTCTGACCATGTGATTTTGATGCTCCCCCTAGGCATTCTATCTCCTTACTTGAACATCAATACATGGACTACCTCTGGGGCCTGAAAAATCTCCTGCCATTTTCCACACACGTCCCTCCACCCCCAGTCTAGATCATACCGTGTGACTTGCCATTCCAGGGCGCCATGCCAAGCTTTGTAATGCTTTCATGTCTCTGCATGTGCTGTTCCTATTTCTATTCACTGAGCCAACAGCTCTTTGTTGATCAGCCAATCCAGCCAATCCAATATGTGCTGGTTGCTGGGGACATAACCATCAGCACCGCAGGCAAAGTTCCTGCCCTCATGGGGCTTACATTCAAGTGGCAGAGGTAGATGTTACTCAGATAATCACATGAAGAAGTAAACTTCAAATGTGGTAAGTGTTAGGAATGAGCCCCGAGAACATATAACAACGAGAGCTAAGCTGACTTGCCCTGGGTATCTGGGAAGGCTTCCCTGAAGAAATGACATTTTTAGAAGTCTGAAGGATGTGTAGGAATTACAGTCTCTACGGAAAAGAGGTGGAGCAGGGAGGGACTGGAGTGGGGGGAGGGGAGCCTGCGTGATTGGAGTTTTAGGAGAAGAAACCAGACAGCGTGCAGTCCGGGGGAGGCAGGAGTCTCGCTTGTTTGAGGAACTGAAAAAGGCCAGGGTTGCCAAGCAAAGGAACTAAGGAGAATGGCATGAGATGAGGCAGGAAAGCCAGGCAGGGCTCTCCATGCGGGCAGGGCTGGGGCAGACATGGTAAGGGTTTTGGTTTTTATCCTAAGGGCAATATGAAGCCACTGAAGAGGTTTAAGGGTATGTGTGTGAGAGAGAGAGACAGACACACAGACGTGATCAGATTTGCATTTTGAAAACATTATGCTGGCTTCTGGGTGGAGAATAGAGAAGAGGGGCAGGAGCAGGAGAAGAAGTTGGGGACCAGTTCAGAGGTTGCAGAAGTTCACGTGAGGCATTATGGCACCTCAGATGGAGGCACAGGTAGTGGAGACAGAGAAACACCGATGGGCACCATTTATGAAGTAAACAACGATAAGATTCAGGCATGGATTGTATAGGGTAGGCATAGAGCGGTGAGGCAGCAGAAAGAGGTTAAGGACGACTCCCAGATTTCTGGCTGTGTGGTAAGTTGGGGGTGTTGTTCCCTAAAACAGGGAACAGTGGAGGAGAAGCAGGCCGGTGGTGAAGGCAACGGGGAGAATGAGAGTTTAATTATTTAGCAGGTATTTACTTGGTCAACACACATTTATCAAATGCCTGCTTTGTGCCAGCCTCTGTCTATATAAAGACAGAAGTGGTTCCGGCACACAAGCTGCTCTGGATGGCAGGTCAGGCAGAAAAAAAATTATTATAATCCAAATGTCACGCAGGCCTCATAACCTTGTGGACTCAAACAAAGCCACATGAGCACTAATCATCCCAAGTTCCTGTTGTTGCCCCTGCAAAGTTCTCTTCAAGTATTTTGGGGACATTTCTAGGGACTTTTCACACGTGACTGTGTGACTAAGCAGTAGGGTCAAGTCATTGGGCACATCAGCCCTGCTCTGACCCCCTTTGTCCCTGCCCACTGCCCCTACCAAGGGTGCCTTCTGTGGGAACGCTAAGAACACCCCTGGACTAGAGTGAGGCAAGCAAGGAGATGGCCCTGAAAGTGGATGCCTCCTTAAGCGTTGCTGGCCCTGATGCTCTCGAGGTGCTGGAGCAGGACTGGGTCTAACTGAAGGATTTAATTTCTCAAGTCATCTGAGCCCTGAAGCAGCACTGCTCGTGGCAGAAGTTTGAGTTCTACCGGGGCCATGTTGAGTTTGATGGGTCTCTGAGACATTGAAATGGGGATGTAACAGGGCTGCAATTGGCTATCTGGATTTGGAACTCAGAAGTTTGGGTTAGAGATCTACATTCCAGATCATGGAGGAGGGAGAACAAGCACGGGACCAAGCTCTGCTGAACTCCCAACATTTAAATGCCCTGCCCCCACTCCACCTGGCATCTTCCCCCAAAATCCAACTTCCCTCATTTACGTTGGCAGTTGACCAGTCACTCCTTCCCGTGCATTCCTTCAGCTCTTTGTACAGTCCTCTGTGATTAACACTTTTCACACTACTAACTCTTGATTTATATATTTGTTCCCTTCACTCTACAGTGAGCTCCTTGAGAGCATGAACTCTCTTATTCAATGTCGACCCTCATGCCATTTTCATCTACCACATTGGCAAAGACTAAAACTATGAGCAGGGAATAAAGATGTGGTACACGTACACAATGGAATGATACAAATGAACTTATTTACAAAACAGAAACAGACTCACAGACTTAGAGAATGAACTTATGGTTACCAGTTACTGGGGGGGGGCGGGGGGGGGGAGGGAGGGGGCGGGGAGGGATAGACTGGGAGTTTGGGATTGACATGCACACACTGCTGTATTTAAAATAAAATGCTTCTCCATGAAAAAATAAAATAAAATCAGGTTAAAAAAAATAAAACTATGGGAAGAGAGTACCCAGAATTGATTGAGGAGGTACGAGAAGAGGATGCTGCTTATCCTGCTGCTTGGCACAGTCTTTCTGTGTCATTTCTAGGAATTTATCCCATAGATATGTTGATATTAATGCACAAAGATGTCCTGTAGGGTGAGGCTCATTGCAGCATCATTTGCAATACTGGAAAGCTGGAATCAACCTATATTTCTATCAGAAGGGAACGAATTGAGAAGTACTTGGTGGAATAATATGCTACCATGAAAAATGAAGCAGAGGGGACTTCTCTGGTGGTGCAGTGGTTAAGGATCCCCCTGCCAATGCAGGGGACACGGGTTCGATCCCTGGTAGGGGAAAAGCCCACATGTCGCGGAGCAATTAAGCCCATGCGCCTCAACTACTGAGCCTGCGCTCTAGAGCCTGCGAGCCATAACTACTGAGCCCACGTGCCACAACTACTGAAGCCTGCGCGCCAAGAACCCGTGCTCCGCAACAAGAGAAGGCACCGCAATGAGAAGCCCGCGCACCGCAACGAAGAGTAGCCCCTGCTCTCCACAACTAGAGAAAGCCTACGCCCAGCAACGAAGACCCAACGCAGCCAAAATTAAATTAATTAAATAAATAAATTTAAAAATATATTTTCCATGTCTCTATTTGACTTATTTTTTTAATTTTATGTATTTTTGGCTGCCTTGGGTCTTCGTTGTTGCGCGGGGGCTTCCTCTAGTTGCAGTGAGCGGGGGCTACTCTTTGTTGACGTGCACGGGCTTCTCATTGCAGTGGCTTCTCTTGTTGCGGAGCACGGGCTCTAGAGTGCAGACTCAGTAGTTGTGGCGCACAGGCTTAGTTGCTCCAGCGGCAGGTCGGATCTTCCCGGACCAGGGATCGAACCGTGTCCCCTGCATTGGCAGGCGGATTCTTAACCACTGCGCCACCAGGGAAGCCCGAAAAAATATATATTTTTTAATGTAGTAGATTTATAAATAATGACAAGGGAAGGTCACCAGAATATTTCATTTAAAAACTGGTGATCCAGTGGTTAAGAATCCGCCTTCCAATAAAGGGGACGCGGGTTTGATACCTGGTCAGGGAACTAAGATCCCACATGCCTCGGGGCAACTAAACCCGCGCCTGGCAACTACTGAGCCCAGGTGCCACAACTAGAGAAAAGCCCTGCATGCCTCAACGAAGATCCCGCGTGCTACAGCTAAGACCTGACGCAGCCAAAATAAATAAATTTTTTTTGAAAAAGTCAAAACCTGTTCGTAGAGTATGCTGCAGTTTGTGTTTAAAACAAAAAAAGATAGACTTGCATATACAATAGATGCAATAAAAATGTCTGGAAGGCAACCACTGAACAGTGTCTTTAGAGAAGGGCAGTCAAGTGAATGGGTCAGGATTTAAGGGGAATTTTACTTTTCATTTTATGCCTTTTTTATAGTTAGATTTTTCTTAAAACTAGAAGCATGTACCTTTTATAATAAAATGTAATATTTGATATTTATAATCTGCTGGGCATTCCTCTAATTACTTTATATAAATGCACTCTTTAAGCCCTCATAAGAGCCCTATGAAGTAGGTAGTAGTTTTTTGTTTGTTTTCTGTTTCTGGCCGCAACATGCGGCATGCGGGATCTTAGTTCCCCGACCGGGGATCGAATCCACGCACCCTGCAGTGGAAGTGCAGGGTCCTAACCACTGGACCACCAGGGAATTCCCAGGTAGTAGTTTGTCCCTATTTTATAGAAGAAGAAATGAAGCACAGAGATGTCAAATAATCAAAGCGTATACTTTTATAATTTAAAAAATCTTAGAAAAAAATTAAATATTCTCTGTCTTGTTTTCTCCTTCCACACCCTCCACATATTTGGCACTTTCTTCCAAGAAGAGAAACTTTCCAGGGCTGGAGCCCTTCTTCTCTTGGAAACCGTCTGTGAAGCAGGGGAGGCGGACAGGGCTACAGATCCTCCATTGGTGGGTCAAGCACGTGTCAAGCAGCTAAAGGCAAAAAAAAAAAAAAATCCTCCAGCCCCTCAGTTAGGGACTCACATGAAAGTGAAAGTATGCAATAAGGTACTCAATAAAGTGTGTAGTAATAACAATGATCGCTATCACTTATCAAGCACCTACTAACTGTCAGCTCCTGTGCTGAGTGCTTTACAAATACTATCACTTTTAATCCTAACAGCCCAAAGGTAGGATTGTTATGACCCCTTTTTTATCAAGCAGGAGAAAGCAGAGGCTGAGCAAGTTTAAGTAATGTGCTCAATCATCCAGCAGGTAAGAGGAAGAGCCCAATTTGGACCTAACTCCATCTGAATCACAATGCTCTCAATTGCTCCTGCATCCTACACCACAGTAACTTGATTAAGGGAGAAAATAGTGTAGAAGGAACTTCTCCCTCCCCCACCCCAAAACAAAGTCTAGCTATAGTCAGTGAAAACGAGACAGATTAGAGAACAGGCCTTTCAGATCCACAGCTAACATGAAACACCCAAAAATCTTCATTAGGCACTAAATGGAATAATAATTATTATTATTCTGCTTATTAGTCCAGGAGGTTTACACTGGTATTTGTTAATGTTCACAACAATTCTGCAAGGTAGATGTCATCATCTCCACTTTACATAGGAGGGAACGAAGGCTCAGACAGGCTATAGTTCTCCTAATGACACACAGTGAGGACAAGGCGTCGCTGGCTTATGAATTTCTCTGCCTCATTCCAAAATCAGTTTTTTCCCAAGGCCATGCTGTTAATACCTTCAGGTAAACCTGAGGCAGCATATCGTGGTCAACACAAAATGAAATCCAGACCTCTAGGCTTTCAGGACAGGAATTACTCTTCCCTGACCCCAGGGAAGGCCCCCCTCCCACAAACAGAAGGCTGTTGCTTCACCTACTTGGTAACTACACTGCAGCCTCACAACCCATCACCTCAGAGATTACCTTTTGTGTGTCTCACTAGGAAGAAGAGCTCAAACTTCGCCTCAACCCCACCTTTAGACAAAGTACGTAAAGGTTTGGCAGCCTCCTGGGAAGAATGTTGAGTCTAGTCTAGAAATCCACAGATACCACTACCCAGTGCCTTTTCAGACACTTCTTTATCAAAGTTTTATTAGCCTCAGCTCAAGGTACCTCCATCTAGGCATCTCATTACAGAGCAAGGACACTTCAGCCATTTGTATAACAACAACAACCCCAAACCCCCTAATTATTATTCTGCTTATAAGTCCAGGAGGTTTACACTGGTATTTGTTAATGTTCACAACAATTCTGCAAGGTAGATGTCATCATCTCCACTTTACATAGGAGGGAACGAAGGCTCAGACAGGCTATAGTTCTCCTAATGACACACAGTGAGGACAAGGCGTCGCTGGCTTATGAATTTCTCTGCCTCATTCCAAAATCAGTTTTTTCCCAAGGCCATGCTGTTAATACCTTCAGGTAAACCTGAGGCAGCATATCGTGGTCAACACAAAATGAAATCCAGACCTCTAGGCTTTCAGGACAGGAATTACTCTTCCCTGACCCCAGGGAAGGCCCCCCTCCCACAAACAGAAGGCTGTTGCTTCACCTACTTGGTAACTACACTGCAGCCTCACAACCCATCACCTCAGAGATTACCTTTTGTGTGTCTCACTAGGAAGAAGAGCTCAAACTTCGCCTCAACCCCACCTTTAGACAAAGTACGTAAAGGTTTGGCAGCCTCCTGGGAAGAATGTTGAGTCTAGTCTAGAAATCCACAGATACCACTACCCAGTGCCTTTTCAGACACTTCTTTATCAAAGTTTTATTAGCCTCAGCTCAAGGTACCTCCATCTAGGCATCTCATTACAGAGCAAGGACACTTCAGCCATTTGTAACACCACTACCCAAGCAGGAGTTTCAAGGACAGCAGCAGAAATGTGTTGCAAGGGAGCTATAAATCCTCCTCATCCCCCTTCCCCTCCTCCAGGCATTTGCTCTCTCAACTCACCTATTTCTTCACAGTCCGCAACTGGATTACTCCCATTTCTTAACTGTGACATTCTCATCTCTGCTCATTTATTCACACTTCCCTTTGCCTGGAATTCATTCTCTCCTGGCCGAAATCTATCTTCCACTTTGAACTCCAATCCCACCTAATTTATCTTTGGGCACCTGTCACTTTACATTCATTACAATTATTCAAAACCATTCTTTTTTTCCCCCTCCTACTTGACTATAAACTACCTATGTGACCTCAAAGTACAGCCCTAGACACTGGAGATAAATATGTATAACATATATGTGATAATTTACGGAGAGATCTGTGTTTTGTTCTCATTTCTGCTGGTGATTTGTTTCCCTACCCCCAAGAAGGTAGCCAGGTCCTAATGTTCCCTAGCTGAAGGCTTCTAAGTTTCAGATCTAAATATCAGCAGTTTCCAGGCACCCAGAAGACAGTTTCCAGAAATGCTTTTGAAAAGTGTGGGCTTATTAGGGAAACTGATCCAGGAGAAGGGATGGGAGCGAGTGCTTTCAGTTAGGGAAGCAAAAATCTGTGGAGGGAAGGAAAGGGTTAGAGAAGCTACCAGGTGTTTGAGAGTTTATGGGAAAGTAAAGACCTAGCTTTCATTTGCATATAGCACCCCAGGATGAGGAGAACGCTGTGGGAGACTGTCCACTATAATACCTTGGCCTTGAGAGCAGTGGTAAGGGTCTGTCTCTTTGAGCAAGTGTGGAATGATTTATTCATCGTGAAGGGCAGGAGGATTAACACTCACATCCGTAGAAGGCACCACCCTAATGATTACGCAGCTGGCCTCTACTCCATGTTTTTGTGTTAGAAACGCGTCTGCAGAAAGCAGTACTATATGTAGACAGCTTAAATGCTTCACCTTTTAAGACGACTTCTCTGATCAACAACGGTTAAGGTTTAAGAACCTACTATATTGGAAACCATGGGATACGTACTTCTTGGATTCCCTGCTTTGGTCTGGGGCCCTTTTCCTGGCTAGATATCAGGTCTCCGATCTGAACCCTCCCTCTTAGTTTAACTCCTCCAATAGCCTTCAGTCTTTCCATTGACCCGTCCTTCCTCAACGTCCCCCTCTAAGCTTCCCTTCTCCACCCCTCAACTCTGAGTCAGACTCTCCCTTAGTCGTCCCTTCTTCACGCTAATCTCGCCCTCCTCTCTTTCTGCCCAGACAGCCCCAATTCTCTCTCCTTCCCCTCCCGCGTCCCCCAGGCGGGTCTCCTTTCATTTCCATACTTCCGTGACCCCTCTCCCCCTCCCCCACCCCATTGAGTCCACAGCTCAGCCGTTGGAGGAGGCGTGGCCCCGCGAGCATCAGGTCTCCCGCCCCACAAGCCGCGGGCTCGCGCGCAGACAAAGACATTCCACAGCCCCCGCCCCCTCCGCGCTCTCGGCCAGAAGTGGGAGGAGACACGTGTCCCTCTAGCGCCGAGTCACGAGGAAAAGAAACTAACTGAGCCCGCGGCACCCGCGCACGCGCACAAGGCTCCGGCCCGGCGAGCTCGGAGGAAAAAGGCACGCGGGGAGGCGACTTCTTCGGGCTCCGCGAAGGTGCGCAGGCGCCGTGGCCCGACCGGGGACTTTGTTCTCCGCGGAGAAACCCAAGGGCGGTGCCGGTACTGGCTGCGCACGCGCGCCGCTTCATTTCCGGTGCTCTCTTTCGCTGGGTCGCTCGGGTCGGCTTCGGTCGCCGTCGCTCCCGCTCTCCCATCTTCGCCAACCGTCGCTCGGGCCTCTGCCGCCGCCGCGTCGCTTCCTCGATCCCTCGATCGCACATCGTCCCCAATGCAGCGCCGGGACGACCCCGCCGCGCGCATGAGCCGGTCCTCGGGCCGCAGCGGCTCCATGGACCCCTCAGGTGCCCACCCCTCGGTGCGTCAGGCGCCGTCTCGGCAGCCGCCGCTGCCTCACCGGTCCCGGGGAGGCGGAGGGGGATCCCGGGGGGGCGCCCGGGCCTCGCCCGCCACGCAGCCGCCGCCGCTGCTGCCGCCCTCGGCCACGGGTCCCGACGCGACTGTGGGCGGTCCAGCGCCGACCCCGCTGCTGCCCCCCTCAGCCACTGCCTCGGTCAAGATGGAGCCGGAGAACAAGTACCTGCCCGAACTCATGGCCGAGAAGGACTCGCTCGACCCGTCCTTCACTCACGCCATGCAGTTGCTGACGGCAGGTAAGGGAGCCTCAGGGGTCCCTGTGGGTCGCCCGGCCACCCGGGGGCATGGGTGGTAGCGGCTTTGTTCCTCTCTCTTACCGCCCCCTGGGGACCCAGGCAGTCATGGACTCCCTTTCTCTCGTCCTCGTCTTCGGGACCCTAGATTCTACAATTCCCATCCCGGCCCAGGGTGCGAGGGAGAATTTCTAGGCTGCAGTGGAGGCCCGAAGGGGACTTGGCCATCTCTTAGCGCAAAGATTTTGATGGATAGTGCCGCGCTCCCCGCCCCCTTGCCGACCCTTCCCCCTCCCACCTCTTGCAGCTGCCCCGCGCTCCGAGTGCTCAGATTCTTCCAGAAATGAACCTTCATCTCCCGCTTCTCCGAAGGACTCCCTTTCTCTCGTCCTCGTCTTCGGGACCCTAGATTCTACAATTCCCATCCCGGCCCAGGGTGCGAGGGAGAATTTCTAGGCTGCAGTGGAGGCCCGAAGGGGACTTGGCCATCTCTTAGCGCAAAGATTTTGATGGATAGTGCCGCGCTCCCCGCCCCCTTGCCGACCCTTCCCCCTCCCACCTCTTGCAGCTGCCCCGCGCTCCGAGTGCTCAGATTCTTCCAGAAATGAACCTTCATCCCCCGCTTCTCCGAAAGGGGAAGCTTTTTTGATCGCGGGTGGCGGTCGGCGCCTCAACTGAGGGTGTAGGAGGTGAAGGCAGCCTGAGCCGGGAGGGAGGGAGGGAGGGAGGGAGGAAGGGAGGGCCGAGGTGAGATGGGGTGAGGCTGGGGTGCCCTGTCCAGCGCGCCGCGGCCGCCGGGGCCGGGTCGGACTTCGCGGTAACTGGAGCTTGAGTTGCTCGGAGGCAGGAGCAACCTGTGGGAATCGGAGCTTGAGGTTTTCCGAATCAGATTTCCGACTTCGGCCGATAAAATGGTCATTGCTGCAGAGCCAGACGGTTGGATCCCTTTATTTTACAACGCGTGTTCGTCATTGGAGAAGGGAAAAACAAACCTAGAGACCGTGAAAGGGGGTAATACAGGGAGATTAAGGATGGTTTGCATGACATTCCCAATAAGATGGGAAGAAATTGAAAGAAGTTGCATGGTCTCCCCCCCCTTTTTTCTTCAGTCCTGAAATAGATTAGGAATAGTAGTCTTTGTTCTCTGTGTGTAGACTAGCGCTCCTTTTTTGCTCAAAACTGGCTATCGTCTAGTCGCCTTGATTTCTCCCTAAAGCCGACTGTTTTGCTCTGTCTTCTAGTTAAAACATTTTAATAAGTGTATCTTATGATACCTAAATTTTATTAAGCAAATAAAAATTCACAGCATTCCAACACTGAATGAGTAGTTGGACTCTTTGCCAAGGTTGATATAATGGACACGTCCGTTATGAAAATATCATTTCCCTCCCTTTGTTGTCTGTCTCCCACCGTTGGTTAGAGGTCTTTACTTTTTTTTTTTTTAACATCTTTATTGGGGTATAATTGCTTTACAATGATGCGTTAGTTTCTGCTTTACAACAAAGTGAATTAGTTATACATATACATATGTTCCCATATCTCTTCCCTCTTGCGTCTCCCTCCCTCCCACCGTCCCCCTCCCTCCCACCCCTCTAGGTGGTCACAAACTACCTAGCTGATCTCCCTGTGCCATGCGGCTGCTTCCCACTAGCTATCCACCCTACGTTTGGTCTTTACTTTTAAACACAGTAAACAAAGCCTGAGGCGGTCAAGAATAAGAACATTTAGATAAACTGCTTACATTTTCAACTCTGTGCTTTGCTGTTCTATAACACAGTCAGATTGTTTGAAACATTACTGTTCATTGTGTTCTTCTGGCAAGCTCTTTGAGGGCAAGGAATGCTTTTTAATATTTTTCATATTGTCTTGCATATAGCAAACACCAGGTGTTTGAAAGCAAGTACTTGCAGAATCAGGAACGTCAGACTAAATGGTAAAGGTTGACTGGGTCTTATTTTTATTTCCTCGTGTATTTAATCAGTCCATATTAAATGAGAATAAAATAACAAACTTTAGAACTTTAAGGTGTTGGCTTGGGTTTGAAATTCTAACTCTTGACTAGTCACCTACTCTCGGGAAACTTTCTGAACCTCAGTAACCTCATCTGTAAAGTGGGATGGTGAGTTGTGAGGATTAAATGTTGTGTAAAAAGCACCAGCACAGTTCCTTTGACCTGTAATCATTAGATAATAACATGTCACCAGGTTTTCTCCTAGTTGCAAATTCGTGGTACTGAGTAAGGTATGAAAATGCAAGCTTTTTTTTTGCCTTTCTGAGCACATCAAGTGTCCAGTATGGTGCTCGTCTTTTTAGTAAAAGATGGTTTCTTAGGATAGCCATCAAAAACTATTGATCCTTAAAAGTTGCTTCCGGGGCTTCCCTGGTGGCGCAGTGGTTGCGCGTCCGCCTGCCGATGCAGGGGAACCGGGTTCGCGCACCGGTCTGGGAGGATCCCGCATGCCGCGGAGCGGCTGGGCCCGTGAGCCATGGCCGCTGAGCCTGCGCGTCCGGATCCTGTGCTCCGCAACGGGAGAGGCCACAACAGCGTGAGGCCCGCGTACCACAAAAAAAAAAAAAAAAAAGTTGCTTCCGATTTTCACCCTTCTTTCATTTTTTAAACTTGGGCTCTTCCCCCCGCTACTCTTCACACCTTTTATTTTATTATTATTTTTAACATCTTTATTGGAATATAATTGCTTTACATTGTTGTGTTAGTTGCTGCTGTATAACAAAGTGAATCAGCTGTACATATACCTATATCCCCATGTCCCCTCCCTCTTGCATCTCCCTCCCACCCTCCCTATCCCACCCCTCTAGGTGGTCACAAAGCACCGAGCTGATCTCCCTGTGCTGTGCAGCTGCTTCCCACTAGCTATCTGTTTTACATTTGGTAGTGTATATATGTCAATGCCACCCTCTAACGTTGTCCCAGCTTACCCTTCCCCCTCCCTGCGTCCTTAAGTCCACTGTCTACATCTGCGTCTTTATTCCTGTCCTGCCCCTAGGTTCTTCAGGACCAATTTTTTTTTTTAGATTCCATGTATATGTGTTAGCATACAGTATTTGTTTTTCTGACTTACTTCACTCTGTATGACAGATTCTAGGTGCATCCACCTCACTACATATAACTCAGTTTCATTTCTTTTTATGGCTGAGTAATATTCCATTTGTGTATATGTGCCACATCTTCTAAACTTGGGCTTTTTTGATGTCTTTTTCCTGTAACCAAATTGAATTTTAATTGGAGAAATGGGATTGAGGTAATGCTGGCTCATTGAGAAAACTAGCTTGGGATATGTGAATATTTTTTAGCATGGATAAGTCTTGATATATGTTGGACCTGGCTTTGAAGATACTTTTTTTAATTGAAATACAGTTGATTTATTTTAAGATGTTTTTGAATGAGCTGGAAAAGTGGTTGTAGTAAAGTCAACCAATTGTGAGAAAGTGAGATTGAGAAGATGGAATAGTAGTATTTAAGCTCTGATAAGGATACAGGTAAGAAAAATACAGCTAACACTATACTGGATGCTGGACACTGGCCTGAGCACTTTACATCAAATGTTTAGTCTTCATAACAATACTATGAGGAAGTTACTCTTATTATTTTTCCTTCTACACATGAGGAAACCAAGGCAAACAGATGAAATCATTTGTCTAAGGTAACAAAATTAGTAAGCAGCATATGGGGTGTTTGAAGTCAGTCTGAGTCTGGATCCTCACACCTAACCCTCTTTGCCATGCCCCCCCATCCCCCACTGTAGTACCTGCAACAAATTGTACTCAGAAAAATAAAAATAAATTTTGTGCTAAAGTATTAAAAGAAAATCTGTTTCATCAGATTTTCTGAACACATCAAAGTCCTAGCCAACAGGGCAGTGAAGATCACAAGGCAAGAGAAAGAAGGAGGAGGAAACCCGTAGAGCAGAGCCTAGCACTTAGGACTGTGACTCCTCCAGGCAACTCTGCCTGTTTCCCAAGAGGTGCTACAAGACCCAGACCACTCTTCTTTACCCGCCACATAGCCCTCCCTGTACCTTTTCCCAGCTTTAGCTTATTTTGCACTTAGCAGCATCTGATGCACCATATGTTGCAGTTAATGTGTTTGCTTGTTGGCTGCCCCTTCTTTATGACTAGAATGTCAGCTCTACCAGGGCAGGGATCTTTTGTCTGCTTTGTTCATGGCTGTATCTTTTGTTCCTTTAAGAGTGCTGCACAGATTGGCCTCTTACTAAATATTTGATAAATGAATATTCATCCTCATTGCATGATGGAAAAATAACGCAATTCTGAGGGATTTCAATTTTGAATATAGATTTCTATATTAGCCAAATTGATCTTCAACCACGATGACAATTAAATGCGTTTGCAGACATACAAAGACTCTCAGGGTACCCATGCTTGTTTTCTGAAACAAAAATAATTTATCATATTATTTGTGTTAAATATTTACATAATAAACATAAGATGTTTTTATGTATATCAGTGTTCTTTTTCTACTTTTTATAACTAGGAAAATACAAGTTAGTGTAAATGACTCAGGAATAAGTAAACATTTTCAGTAGATTAACCAGCCCCAGATGATCTTGAAAAGATACACAGAAATTCGTCTTCCAAAAGCATTCAGTGCAGGGACTTCCCTGGCAGTCCAGTTGTTAAGACTCCACATTTCCACTGCAGGGGGCATGGGTTCGATCCCTGGTGAAGGTAAGATCCCGCACGCGGTGGAGCAGCCAAAAAAAAACCCCTCAGTGCAGAATATTTCCAGACAAAAATGTACTGAAATTTCAAAATAGTACATTTCTTATTTTATTTACACTATACTATGGAAATACACCTAGATGTCCCCATTTCATTCTACAGAGCTAGCAAGACCTATTAAAACCAGAAAGTGGAATTGCAAAGGAACTATAGACCAAGTATGGCTCTTCATATCCACGGTTCTCCATATTTGTGGATTCAACCAACAATGAATCTGAAATACTCGGGGGTAGGAGGGATTCCAACATTTCCTAAAAGCAAAACTTGAATTGGCTTTGCGCGGGTTTACATTGTATTTACAACTATTTTCATAGCATTTACATTGTATTAGACATTATAAGTAATCTAGAGATGATTTAAAGTATACAAGAGGATGTGCGTGGGTTATATGCAAGTTCTATGTCATTTTATATAAGGGACTTGAACATCCTCGGATTTTGGTATGGGAGTTTGGTCCTGGGACACTGAGGGATGACTGTGTAGGTATACGTATAAATATTAGGAAAGAAAGAGGCAGAATTTATCATTTTTGCAACAACTTCATGGTTGTTTACCTAGGAAAATGGTGAGTGATGTGGCTGATTACAAGGTAAAGATGTATAAATCGGTAGCTTTCTGATATAGTAGCAATAGCCAATTAGAAAATAATTGACAAAATGATCTCATTTTTTAGAATAGCAAAAACTTCGGGATAGGCAATAAAAATCCAAAATGTATGTGAATATTCATAGCAAACAATAACAGTATTTAACCTTTGTAGAGCATATAACATGTGCCATGACCTGTGGTACTCATTAATTGCATCTTCATGGCCATTCTATGAGGCAGGAAGAATTTTTATCTCAATATTACAGATGAGGAATATTGTGATCACATATTGTCGACTTAAAATTTTATTGAAAGTGGTAAACAAACATGTGAATAAAAAGAAATATGCCATGTCCTGGTGGGAGGAGGAAGTAGTCTTATAAAGATGACAGCTTTTTTTTTTTTTTTTTTGCGGTTCGCGGGCCTCTCACTGCTGTGGCCTCTCCCATTGCGGAGCACAGGCTCCGGACGCGCAGACTCAGCGGCCATGGCTCACGGGCCTAGCCGCTCCATGGCATGTGGGATCTTCCCAGACCGGGGCACGAACCCGAGTCCCCTGCATTGGCAGGCGGACTCAACCACTGCGCCACCAGGGAAGCCCAAAAGATGACAACTTTTAAATTAACATGTTGGTTTTTTGCATTTTTCAAACTAATTCCAAACTGAATTTATTTTTTTCAACTTGACATGTTGAATATAAAGTAGCTAAAAGAGAGAAACAACAAGGGGTTGTACTGTATAGCACTGGGAACTATATTCAATATCCTGTGATAAGCCATAATGGAAAAGAATATGAAAAAGAATATATATGTGTATAACTGAGTCACTTTGCTATACAGCAGAAATTAAACACAACTTTGTAAATGTACTATACTTCAATAAATTTTTTTAAGTAGCTAAAAGTAAATGAAGATAAATGAGAAAAAAAACTTTTGGAAACAGGAAAATAATGAAAACCTGCTACATTGACAGAAATGAAGTCAAACAAGACTTAGTGCTTGAGGGGATGTGAATTAGAAGGAACAGTGCTGGTAGAAGTGTGAATTGGTACAACCACTTTGGATAACAGTTTGGCATTTCCTTTGAAAGCTGAACATTCAAATTCTTTAAATTGAGCAAGGTTATTCCTAGGAATATACCCAAAGAAACTTTTGCCCGTGAATGTCTCACTCATAAAATAGTGCACCTTGTTTCACCATTGATTAAATACTGTGAGATTTTCAAAATGAAATAATACAGCAGTGAAAATGAAAACTATAGCTGAATGCCACAACATGGAGAAATCTTGGAAAACTAATGTTAGGTGAAAAAGTCAATCCTATAAGGCTACATACATATGGTATAATACTGTTTTGTTTTTTAAATTTATTTATTTTATTTATTTTTGGCTGTGTTGGGTCTTTGTGGCTGCACGTGGGCTTTCTCTAGTTGCGGCGAGTGGGGGCCCCTCTTAATTGCAGTGCGCAGGCTTCTCATTGTGGTGGCTTCTCTTGTTGCGGAGCATGGGCTCTAGGCACACAGGCTTCGGTAGTTGCAGCACACAGGCTCGGTAGTTGTGGCTTGCGGGCTTCAGTAGTTGTGGCACGTGGGCTTTACAGTGCAGGCTCAGTAGTTGTGGCACACCAGCTTAGTTGCTCTGCGGCATGTGGGATCTTCCTGGACCAGGGCTTGAACCCGTGTCCCCTGCATTGGCAGGAGGATTCTTAACCACTGTGCCACCAGGGAAGCCCTACAATACTGTTTTTATGGAACATAATACTAGCAAAATTAAGTAAAATATTGTTAGCATGCATGGGTCTGTGATAAAGCAGTTTTTAACAAAACTAAATGTGTTTACCATACGACTCAGCAGTTGTTCTCTTGGGCATTTATCCCAGAAAAATTAAAACTTATGTTCATATGAAACCTGTACATGAATGTTCATAGCAGCTTTATTCATAATAGCCAAAAAACTGGAAATAACCCGTATGTCTCCAATTGATGAATGGTTTAGCTGTGGTACATCTATACCATGGAATACTACTCAACAAGAAAAAGAAATGAACTGTTGATAAATGCAACAACTTGGATGGATCTCAAGATTTTTTTTTTTTTTTTTTTTTTTGGTCAGGCCGCACAGCTTGCAGGATCTTAGTTCCCTGACCAGGGATTGAACCCCGGCCCTGGCAGTGAAAGTGCCAGGTCCTAACCACTGGACCGCCAGGGAATTCCCTCAAGAGAATTATGCTGAATGAAAAACCCAATCTCAAAAGGTTACACACTGTACAATTCCATTAGTTTAACATTCTTGAAAAGGTAAAATGATAGAGATGGAGAACATTAGTGGTTGCCAATGTTGGGGAGAGAGGAAAGGAGGTGACTGTGGCTATAAAAGGGTAGCATGAGGGATCTTTGTGGTGGAACTGTTCTGTACTGAGACTTTGGTGGTGGTCACATGATTAAATTACATAGAACTAAGCAAACATACACACACACACACACACAAGTACATGCAAAACTGGTGAGATCTGAGTAAAGTCAGTAAGATTGTATTAATGTGAATTTTCTGGTTATGATATTATAGATATGCAAAATGTTATGGAGAATAGTGGGTGAAGGATATATGAGATCTCATATTTCTGACAACTGCATATAAATCTACAATTATCTCAAAATAAAGTGGTTTGTTGTTTTGTTTTTAAGAGAAAAAAAGCCTTAAACTCTTAAGTTGTACCCTAAGAAAGAGATTTGGGAGACTGTGGTCAATATGCCATAATAGAGTTTGACGTTATCCTGGAATGTGGGAATTCAGCCCCTTAGAGGGCTCTTAATTCAGGCTTTGAGGGATTTTTTTGAGCCAGTACCCACCCTTAGTCAACATTGTATGTGAAATACTGTGTTGGTATCTTTTTCTGGGGAGCTAGTCTGTAGGGGCTCATGACCCCAAACCAGATTAAGAACCTATAGCTCGGTGCTCTTGCTTTAAATAATAAATAATTTGAAAAATGAAAAGAATGGAGTGGTTTTATACAAAATTAATGAACTTACTGGATTTGTGATTCCAAAAGGATTTACCAACAGAAAAGATACAGGGCAAAGAACTATAAATTTGGGAATGATGAAGTTATATGAGTCGTTAAGGGAAGTTAGGGGGTGTTAATGGTACATTTCTTTAATTTGGTAAATGTTTATAGATGCCTGTTGGCTATTAGACACTGTACTATAAATGGCAGATAGTTTAGTAATGGCAAGGGTCCAGAAATTGTTCATAGCAGGGGAGGGTGTGCTGTCGTTAGATGTATGAACCAAGTACATTGATAGTCTGGAGGAGGGCATGACACCTGACCTTTTGGAACAGATATCCTATGAATCTTGCCCTCCTAGAAGCACTATCTCTGGATGCCTTAGTCAGAAAATCTTGCTTGTCTTGCTCCATATCACATGTTCAGTTAATGGAATGTACATGATAGCCTTTTTTAGTTAAGCCAGTCCAGTTGATAAAATCTGTATATAATTTTTTTCAAACTTCTCTTGTATTAACAGTTTTGTGTTCCTTAAATCTTTCTTCCATTAAAAAAAAAAATTCTCCTTTTTAAAAGTAAGAAGGAAGACTAAATGAGGTTTAATGACTTGCCCAAGGTCACACAGCAAGCAAGTAGCAGGGCTGGGAGTCAAACCCAGTTCTATTTAGCTTCAAAACTCAGGTTCTTTCCTCTCAGTCATACATTTAAGAAACAGTTCTCATCCTTTGGAGCTAACAGTCTGGTTGTGATAACACCTACCAAAAAAAAGGAAAGATTAAATTATAGTAAAAGAGTAGAAGAAAAGCCACGAGATTTGTTCAATTTGCTCTAACTGACATAAGGAATAACCTGGGTTTAAATACCTGCTCTGTCACTAATTTTGTGATCTTGGACAAGATTTCTTCACTAGTTAAGTGGGGATAATCCTGGTTATAAAGATGAAGGGAAACAATAAATACAAAATTCCTGACACATAAAAGGCACCACCGACCACCAGTAAGATATGATTATTGTCAGCATCTGACTTTGAAGCAAATGGGTCACCTCTCTGTGTTGTTTACACCTTAGCTTTTCTTTCTTTGACTCTTGGGATATTCAGGGTCTCCAGAGGCCCAAGCAAAGATCTTTTAAAGGAGTCAATTTCAGAAAGATTGTCTAGAAAGTACTTTTGCCTGAGGGTGAGGCATTTTAGGAAGCTTCTCTTTGATTTTTTTTTCTTCCCATTACAGCCTGCTCCTTAGCCCTCCATAAGAAGTGAGGCCAAGAAGAGAAATTGAAAAAGAAAAAAGAATTGAAAAAGAAAAGAGAGATCAGGCAGCTGAACGTCTGAGGCACACGCAGAGCCCTCTTGTTGTCTTTAGCTGCATGACAGTGTCTGGGGGTATAAGCAGTACTTCCCAAAACTTTACAAAATCAGCTCTTTTTTGCTTAAATAAAGTGCCCCCCACAACTCCTCACTGAAAGGCAATAATAAAAGCATGAGGTTTGAAGTTAGAGAATGCCTGGGTTTTAATCCTTACTCTCTTACTACTTTAACAGCTTTGTGACTTAGAGATTTAACTTCTCTGATTTTGTTTCCTCGGTTATAAAATGGGGATAGTACCAGCTGCTTCACTGAGTTATTTTTTACGATAAATGAGGTAATATTTGTATAGAGTTTGATACATTGTAGGCATTTAATAAATATTTGGTCCTTCCCCTTCCAAACATGGAAGACCACCCTTCTTGAAGGCTCAAGTTGCTTATTCTTTTGCTTTCTAGGCTAACCCCCTGATTGTTTTTTTTTGTTTTTTTTTTTTTTTTTGTGGTACGCGGGCCTCTCACTGTTGTGGCCTCTCCCGTTGCGGAGCACAGGCTCCGGACG